>NC_048546.1:14990070-15241335 GCF_902806685.2 Maniola hyperantus
ACATTCAAACTTTCATATGGATAGTATGTAGAATTTAGAAACACTTTAACATCACGTAAATCACATTCATCAAATTGAGACATGTCTTTTGTACATTGTTTTTTCTATTTGTTTGTAAACCTATAATTACATATCTTGGTTTCTCAATTTGAGATGACGTTTTAATAGACCAAGTATGTTTAGTAGTTTTGGGTAGCAGAGGATATTCATACAAATCCCAATTTCTGAAAGCTAACTGAATCGGTCTATCTTTTTCTAGATACTTTAGTAAATTAATTTTTTCTCTGTCAGATACCTTAACATGAGGAACACGCCATACTATTTTGTTTATTTGAATATCATGTACAAAATCACCAGTGTTAAGTTTTACTGCGTTCATATTATTATTACTTCGCAGAATAACTAATTCGTGCTTACAATTCATAATAATATTTTTATAATCTTCAGCAAACCCCATTATATTACATAGAGGGATAGAAGCTGAAAAGCTGCCTTTGCATTTAGTACCATTTAAGTCCCAGCCCCATGCTTTAGCCATTTTAGCTTCATGATCACTAAATGAAAGCAAAGATTTAATTGTTGTAGTGATACCAGTATTTTTAACCTTATCTATTTCAACTCCGTTCAGTTCATATCGAATATCTTGAAACAGATAAAGAAAAGAATTATTAGTTAGTTGAATACTTGAAACTGTTTGTTTTGTTTCAATATTTTGAACGGATATGACCCCTTCTATATACAGCGTGCTCTCTGAGGGTAAGACATATAAATCTTGCTGGTTGATAGGAATTCTAATTTCATCGTTTGTGTTGAAGCTGGTTCCGTATGGTTTATAAGAGTGAACTTCAATACTCTCTATGGAAGTGTCATAGACGGGAGAATTAATTATGTTCAAAATAGTCATTTTGATAATCCAATAGATTGAAGAAATTTCTTATTTTTAAGTGTTAATTTAATCTTCTTTTTAGGATGTGTAGTTTTGCGGGTGAATGATTTAGCACTGAGTGACCCATGCTGTAGTGATGTGTATTTATTGTCACTGTTTGATTTTGAAAGCTTCTTTTTTTCACCACTGTTTGTTCAAATCGAGGAATTGTATTTTTGCTGTAATCTATCATTTCGTTTTTTATATGAAGATATAATTGAATTTCTTCGCCACGTAAATTAACTAATTTATTTTACTATCAAGTATTCGTATACTGAGGTTATTAATGTCACTCTGATTCACAGGGAAATAGATTATATTTTAGGTATTTCAATAATTCTATATCCAGGTGGCACGTTCGGTGCAAATTCATATAAAATATGACTAGGATTACCATTTATGTAGGAACCGCTTATAATATCACATTCAACCCTCACCACGGTTGTTGATAAAATATTGACTGGTAACGTCGACTCGTGTAATATATTAGCTTTTAGGGTCTGACTGCTAAACCCTAAAATAGTCCCGAGAGAATTTTTTTTTTCAAAGTGAACATCTTGAGAACAGTAAAGAAATGTTTTCAGCGTATTATTATTACAGTAAAGTTTTAGTGAACATCCAACAATGTGTCCCCTTAGATAATCACAAATATCTTGAAATTCGTAGGTTCCTTCAGGGATTTCTACCACTTGATTTGATGCATAATAAAATTTGTTATTACTGGCATCTATATTCGGAATCGAGTTAAAAGTGGATAAATACAATAGAGCGCACTCATATTCACCGTCTAACAGTAAGCTCGGAGAATATGTTGTTTCTAAATTTGACGTGTTGCCTGTAATTGACAGTGTAAAGGACATTATGAGTATGACTGAAATGAAATAACTGTCTATTAATTTATATGATTTTTAATCCAAAAATTTTGTAAAAATTCTAAACATAGATGACCGCAATTAACAGTATTAAACTTTTGGTACCTATCATAGTTATAAAAAATATTGCAAACATTTAAATACTTTTTTATTTCTTTAGGTGGTTTCAAATCACCAAAACTGTCAAAGTATTCACAGTAATCTTTCAATTTAGCATAGGCTACCCAATGTGTTCCTTTATTTTTTACATCATCCAAATTAACAATGCCGCGTTCAATACGGTTTATTTTATTAGGTAAGCTATTTCTCATGAACACTCCTCGAAAGTGTGGAATACAATGTTTATTAACAAATTTTTTAATATCAACATCAGTCAAAGCTCTATTGGGTAGCCTAACCTTCAGTTTTTTGCATTATTTATATAAATACCATGGCCATTTTTATAAGGTTTAACGTATAATCCTTTGCCTAAAGCGATAGACTCCTTAGGCTTGTTTTGCGAGAAGGATTTTTTAGCGCTTAAGAAATCGTTGACAGTTTTTGCAATAGCTGAAGCACCTCCAGCTAAACTGCCTAAAGCAGATAGACCAGCAAAAATTGGTATTAAAGGCAAAACACCTCCCGATTTTGGAACAGGTATCACTCTAGGCAGGCGAAGTCGATTAGTTTTACCGACGATTTTTTTTGCAGCTGCATAAGCGTACTTAATAGCAGATTTATTGTGTAAGGGTGGTAAATTGGGCGGAATAGAAATATACCCGGATACGGAATAATCTACCACCTTACAAAGATTAGAGGAAAAAAAAATAATTTTACTTACTTGATCTATCTACCTAGTAAAGAATAGAAGCTAGCCGTCGACTCCCTTGTAATGTATATGAGGTGTTATAAATGAAATTTGCTAGATGTTAGGCAAAATTGTTTTTAATGTAACTTTTACCGGGGTCGCTTAATACATAGTGATGGCTAATAATGCTTAGTTATTCTAGCTTAATGCCAAGACTTAATTTAGATACATTAGAATGCCTTAGGTAGATAGTACATAAAATCTATGTTTTAAATTTAAGATGCCATTGGCATGGAATAGACAATGACACAGTAAAATTCATAAAATTGTTTCAAAATAAAAGCTCAGTAGTAAAGACAGGGTTCTTACTGTACACATACACTAAGAAGGTTCACTAAACTGTTCCAGGATACAAACATTTGCTTACTTGTAGGTGCGAAGACTGCAAGGTAGCTGGACGGCATCGGCCAAGCTCCCAAAACTCGATTTAACTTGATTCTTCACAACCGAAATGTTTCATTACAAAGATTTTCACCAAGTCTTATCCATAGAAATTAAGTTGCCAACGTGAATGTGCAAAAGAAATAAATACGAAAACCGAAAACTAAAAACGGAAACGCAAACGGAAAACCTGCAACAAAGAAAAACAAGATTATAATTTGTGCTGTGTGAAAATTTCGACACGTGGAATTTTCCCGATCAAACACAACTCACCTATTGAACTCCTGGCCACCAATGGTTTTCAGGAGTCCACCCACAACCCATTATCCTCATTTATTTGGGAAGGTAAAAATAACTGGAACTGAAAGGGAAATCATGAAATTAGGATTTTCTCTAACCAAACCGCCATTTTGTCGAATCCACATTACTTGATTTTTCACTCACCATAATTGATGAAACATTGAAATACGTTAGGATGACTAAATTTATAACTATTGTATTTTCCCAGGCGAAGCCATGGGCGAAAAAGAGTGAGATTTTCCTGGAACGAAAAAAATTCGTCTTCACATGTTGACTCCAGAAAAATTCTAAATCTCACCAATCGGTGTTGCCAGACGCAACCCGAGTGTGGCCGCTCTCAGTTAGTTTGATCATGAAGCCAATTCATTTTTGAATATTTGCGGAACCTAAGGATATATTATAAGAACCGTTTTGTTAATGACTTAACAATAAACAAATGATATTATGGTTTTATTTAATTTTTTTATTTTTTTATTTTTACGACAATTGACAACGAAGCAAACGCCATCTATTGTGGCTCGAATGAACTCTGAACATCGACCCACGCGTAGTTCTGCACCTTGATGCTAGGTGGCACCAACATACTTTGAACAAAATTGATTTTTATTAAAAGCGAAACGCTAGTTAGTAGTTCAAAATTTACAACGTCACAATACTTCCCCTCCTACGAAAAGGTTCAACAGGTTGAACCACGCTGCCCTCAGCGTCATCCAACAACTACTAACAATTTGCCTGAAACAAACAAAAAAAACACAGAAGTTACGCGTGAACGCACATCTACTACTAACAAGGAAAATTGTCTAACAAAATAAATATACTGAAAACAGTGTAAGGTTTTATACATTATACTTAACTACACAACCCTAACTTCTAAAAAGAATATATACAAAAAAAACTTCATGGTGTCTAAGACACTTGAGTGGAAACATCTTGGCATCATTCTTCAGCTGACTGATAGAATGCGTCTAGGCCTACGGTGGTTCACTCTTTTAAACTACCATCGTAATATTTGTTACTCAACAAATACGGAAAATCTGGTTGTGAACGGGTCCATCTGATATGGCAACCGTTCTCTATCCCATTCGGAAAAATAAAACCGAATCAAAATCGGAATATGAGAAAAAAAAAACGAAATAACTCTCCTAGAAAATAGATCTCGGAACAGAATCGGAAAAATAACAGAAATGATCCATTATCTAGAAGGAAAACGAAAACAAAACACAAAACCCCCCCTTTTCGTTATCCCCAAAGTACGATATTTGCATTTTTACTTTCTCTACCGGTTGGTCTACCACAAGCATTCCAATCATCACATATTCATCCCTACATACATCCACTACATTCATCCTCAACTGAACCATGGTAATGTAACTGTTAATTCAGAACATCACTACACTCATACAAATTCCTAATTGAATATTGATAACTTAAATATTCAAACAGTTTAGACCAAACTAAGTAATGGCAAATATCTACTTCTTAATATCCTTAATATGCCAAGTGCCTATTGGGTGGTTGTCAGCTACTCTAACTAGTTCATAAACCAAAGGTGACAAAACCTTGACAACCCTGCACTTTTCATACTTAGGTGCCAGCTTAGCTGCGAAAAAATTTGTAGCGTCGCTTTGTGGATAGGTCTTTTTCCACACTATATCCCCAACAGAATAGCTTGCAGACCTACGCCTTAAGTTGTAATGCGTTGCATACTCTGCATGAGCCTGAAACAAATTTCTCCTAACCTGACCAAATATGTCCTCCAAAGTTCCAAACTTTCCTGCGTATTCCTCCCTTGGAATTCCGGCCTCGTACTCCTTATCCGTGTCCTTATAGAAGGAACCATTTAAAACCGGTTCTCTAGCGTGGACAAGGAAGAACGGGGAGAATCCAGTGGATTCATTAACCGCACTGTTTATGGCGAACTGGACCTTGTACAGGTTTTCGTCCCAGGACCTGTGGTTATCTTTCACAAAAGCGGCTACAGCAGTCATAACAACCTTATTGTACCTCTCAACAAGGTTAACTTGCGGAGTGTACAGTGGTGTGTAGTGTAATTTCGGAATATTATAACGCTTAATGAGATTACGGAATTCAGATCCTGTAAATTGGGACCCATTGTCCACAATCACAGTCTCTGGAACACTATGGTTCAAAAATACAAAATTCTCTATCGCTTTAACAACAGCGGCACCTGTGGCGCGCCGTAACGGAAACAACATTGTATATTTCGAAAAACAACACGTCACCACAAAAAGAAATGTAAATCCTGATTTAGACCTAGGCAAAGGTCCGACTAAATCAGCCGAAATGACCTGAAAAGGTCTCTCGCAGACTTTAGGCTTCCCTAGCAGACCTGGAGTGGCTGATGTCGTGTGTTTATACGCAGAGCAAGTATCACAATTCTTAACGTACTCAACCACGTCCTTATACATACCACGCCAAAAATATCTGAGGGATAATCTGCGATGAGTTTTGAACACACCAAAATGACCTGCAGTTGCATCTGCATGGTTTTGTTGCATAATTCTAAGGATGTCGTTCTTGTGGACTACCTCTTTCCAGTCGAACTCACTGAGAAGCTGGTATTTACATTTACTGTAACGATATAGTTTATCGTTCAAAATACTAAAATTCGGAAAATTTGCTGGATTGATTTTACAGCCATTAAATGTTTTGTCATACCAGTCATCTACCAAAACTTGTTGACTAGAGTTATCATTACGATCACCAACTACATCTACGTGTATGAGTCTCGACAAGGTATCCGGAACTACATTATCACAACCCTTCCTATGTTCGATAACAAAATTATACTGTGATAATCTACAACCCCACCTGGCGAGTCGTCCTGAGGGATTTTCTAAATTTAAGAACCACTTTAGGGATGCATGGTCTGTGATAATTGTGACTGGCTTGGAACCAAAATAAGCCTGAAATTTCTCCACTGCAAAAATCACAGCTAGAGCCTCGCGTTCCGTCGCGCTGTAATTCCTTTCGTTTTTATTTAGGCTCCTACTGACATACGCAATGGGATGATCGCAACCATCGGTTTCTTGCGTCAGCATACCGCCAACACCATATGCAGAAGCATCACAATGTATTTTGAATGGTTTTTCAAAATTCGGTACCGCAAGAACAGGTGCGGTTACCAACGCATTCTTCAATGTATTAAATGCTACCTCTGCCTGTTCGCTCCACTCAAATTTAGGTGCGTTCTTTCCTTTACTCGTTAGTCTATTGAGTGGTGCAGCGATGGTTGAAAATTCCTAATAAAGCGCCTGTACCAAGAACAAGTGCCTAGGAAAATCTTTACCTCCTGTGCAGTTTTTGGGGTCGGAAAGTTCAAAACTGCGGCAACTTTTCCAGGATCTGTGCGTAAACCAAATTCATCCACTATATACCCTAAATATTTCAAAGAGTTTCTAAAAAAATTACATTTATCAAAATTTATGGATAGTTGAGCCATTTTTAGTTTATCCAGAACTCTGTTTAATAAAATTAAATGGGTTTCAAAATCAGCAGAACAAATAACAATATCATCTATATAACAAAATACTATTCCATTTTCAATATCACTACAAAAATTTTGATTAAATAACTGGTCCATTAACCTCTGCTGTCGTGCTGGTGCACCGCATAGGCCAAACGGCATGACTTTAAATTTGAATAACCCTCTACCAGGAACTGTAAAACTGGTTTTTTCCTGAGAGTCGTCAGCTAACGGAATTTGCCAGAAACTTGAACTTAAATCAATCGATGATAAAAACCTTGCCTCTTTCAAGCTATCTAGAATTTGTGGAATGTACGGTATTGAGTATGAATCCCCCTTTGTCACTGAATTTAATTTCCTGCAATCTAGGCAAAATCTCCAGTCTCCATTTGCCTTTTTCACTAAAATTGCTGGGTTATTCCAAGGGCTTTCACTCGGAGTAACTACGTCCATTTCCAGCATCCTATCTAACTCTTTACTTAAAGCTTCCTTCTTTTCGGGAGAAAGTGGATATTGTTTTATTTTTATTGGCAAGGCATCACCGGTGTCAATAACATGTTCAATTAATTTTGTTCTACCCAATCCAATTTTCGTTGAAGAAATATCTAAAAATTTATTTACTACAGACTGGGCTAATTCTTTCTGTTGAGATGATAAGTTTTCAAAAGAAGTGATGGTATGAATTTGTTCATTATCAATCGCACAAATATTGTAAAATTGAGAAGGTGCCTTAATTAATTCTAAATTATCAAAAATGCCAGGGGCTAACTGAAATGTTTTCCAAAAGTCACAGCCAAAAATAACATCCGCTATTATAGAGGGTACTACAAAAAATTTTATTATGTGAGTTACGGAATTATAAGTAATCGGAATAAACATATAACCCATGCAATCAAGTTTGTCTCCATTTGCCACTGAAAATGTGGTATCAATACTGCTATGCAATTTATAACCGAATCTCAAAAAAACCTTGTGCGCCTGGTTACCCAAAATTGACGCGCAAGCACCGGAATCTAGTAAACCTGTAATCTCAAAACCGTCAACAAAAACCTTTAAATGTGGCCTAAAGTCTCGTTTATCCACTGAATACAGAACTGTGTCAGGTAAAAGGGATGTTTTGTTGTTAATGACCAAGTTCTTTACTTGTGTCTCTGCACAGTTCTTACTAATTAGTTTTTTGAATTTTTGTCCGGAGCGGGTTTACTAGTCGCCTTTTTACTACAACTTGGACATGTCTTTACTGTAAAGTTCTGACGTCCACACGAAAAACATCTAATAAATTTCGGAACTGTCCTGCAAAATTTAAAGGAATGGTTACCCTTGCCGCACTTGTAACATAGTTGTTTATTTGTTTTCGTAAAATCAGTGCCTTTACTTGTATCAACCTTAGGTGCAGGTGTGACTGAAAGTGTGTTTATCTGTTTTGTCACTTGTTTGTAAGCAAACTCTGAACTTAAAGTTGCCTTACTGTTAGTAGGCTCAGAAAATAAGGCGGAACGCTGCCTCGCAGCCTCTAGTTTGCGACACTTTTCCTTCAACATTGCGACAGACTTAATGTCAACAAGAGCTAATTGTTCTGAGTAAAAAGGGCGAATATTATGTAATAAAATTTGTAACTTTTGTTCTTCGGAAAGTGGTGTTGACAACCTTGAAAACATGCAAAACATTATAGCGAAATAGATAGACACAGGTTCTTCAGAGCCTTGTGTTCTTGCTCGAATTTCACCTAGCAACCTGTAGTCATAATCTACTGCATCAAATTCCTCTAAAAATAAAGTTTTCAATTCTGACCAAGACGAAACTTGACATTTGTTGCCTCTGTACCATAACAATGCTCGGCCTGTAAAAAGATGAAATGCAGAAACAAATAATTTTCCATCTGAAACGCCATAAGATCTTTTATATTCCTCAACGCGTTCGATGAAACTGCGCGGATCACCCTGTCCGTTGAAATTTAACTTCCACTTGGCAACATTTTTATCACCAGTGCAGTCAACGGCGGTACTCTCGGAATCCAGTGATTCGTCGTGAGACGACTCATTGTCAGCATCTAATCTGGAAATCAAACTCTGCAACTTTGTATGTAATTCACTCTTCCTACTTATTAAGCTGAGTTCGGAACACTGTATTCTCAAAATTCTAAAGTACAAATGTGAAGCTAAAGCTTTAGACCTACAGAGGGCATGTCTATCTTTAGTGTCAGAACACTTTTTTAATAAATCTTCTAAGTCTTGAAGTTTTTTAGTAATAACCCCTAACTCACTTTCAGAAGTGAAATCCGTCTCTAAAATTGATTCAGAAGGAATTTCCTGAATTAATTGTTTTAACTGTTTCTTTAAACCTAGCACTGTAGGTGCTGGAGTTTCGGAACGAATGGATACCTCATAACACAATTCGTCCTTCAAAAGTGAATGAAACTGGGCAAAAGTCTGTTCCATTGTGTTAAGTCAAAACACATTTAACAAAATATCGAGCTTGTGTAACTGTCTATGTTTAGCCTTATACAAATTGGTTAAACACAAACACAAAAGAAGTTATTTAAACTATTAAATATACACAAGCAAAATACACAACAAAAACAATATTCTTAAGTCTATCCTAACTATTTTATCAATTATGTTCCTATTCCAAAATATTGTTAATAATACAAGCACATATTATTACTATAGTAAACAAAATATAACAAAATAAAACTTCCCAAAATTGAATAAATGATTGTAAGGTGCAGTATCACCTTTATGAGTACACAGTGTGTTACAACCTTTACAATTACAAAAGTAAACAGGCAGCAAAGTTGCAATGAACTCTGACTAGCATATTATCTTTCAAAAAAAAAACAAAGAGATTGTGCAATGGTTTGATGACTGTTACTTTACACTTTTAACACATAACCTAAAATACAACAAAATCTGTTTCTAAATGTCACTTTAAACTACCAGCATTCAATTAAACTTAACATGTTTTGTGTGTGAAGTAGCTTTTATCATAACCTTAACACAGCTCTAAACAAAATTTCAACAAAATAATGAAGTATCAAGTCACTGAAAAAAAAATTGTTCATAACTTCATACTTGAACTTAATGTAATCTCTGAATATAGTTTATATATTTAGTTTCACAAGTTGTAACTCTTAGTATTTATAAATGTATGTGTGTAACTAGTTAACGGCACATAGCGTTTCAAAACTTTAATTATACTAAGTTACCGGAATTTTTCAAACATAAGATGTACTTACTATTGAAAGCAATACCCAACAACAACTCAGTTAAGCAATGTTTATTACTAAACTGAAGGCAAACATTCACTTATACACCTCCAAGGTAAGTCAAATAACATGAT
This sequence comes from Maniola hyperantus, assembly GCF_902806685.2. Taxonomy (NCBI): domain Eukaryota; kingdom Metazoa; phylum Arthropoda; class Insecta; order Lepidoptera; family Nymphalidae; genus Maniola; species Maniola hyperantus. The sequence goes on from NC_048546.1 coordinate 15,000,222, forward strand.
TGAACGGCATAAACACCATTTATAATGTGTTAATTAAATAAGAAAAAACCACTGTTGGACTATACTCAGAAAATTACTTAAACTATCAAACAAAATTTCTAACTATTAGTTATTATTTAGTTAGTTAACCATAAAAAACAGCTTAGTGCTCTTTGCAATGTGTCACTACTTAGAAAATTGTACAATCAGCGGAGTACATTTCATAAAATTCACAAAATTTCTCAAAATATACTGAAATAACTATATAAAAAAAACGTTCGGGCGCCATTTGTAAGGGTGGTAAATTGGGCGGAATAGAAATATACCCGGATACGGAATAATCTACCACCTTACAAAGATTAGAGGAAAAAAAAATAATTTTACTTACTTGATCTATCTACCTAGTAAAGAATAGAAGCTAGCCGTCGACTCCCTTGTAATGTATATGAGGTGTTATAAATGAAATTTGCTAGATGTTAGGCAAAATTGTTTTTAATGTAACTTTTACCGGGGTCGCTTAATACATAGTGATGGCTAATAATGCTTAGTTATTCTAGCTTAATGCCAAGACTTAATTTAGATACATTAGAATGCCTTAGGTAGATAGTACATAAAATCTATGTTTTAAATTTAAGATGCCATTGGCATGGAATAGACAATGACACAGTAAAATTCATAAAATTGTTTCAAAATAAAAGCTCAGTAGTAAAGACAGGGTTCTTACTGTACACATACACTAAGAAGGTTCACTAAACTGTTCCAGGATACAAACATTTGCTTACTTGTAGGTGCGAAGACTGCAAGGTAGCTGGACGGCATCGGCCAAGCTCCCAAAACTCGATTTAACTTGATTCTTCACAACCGAAATGTTTCATTACAAAGATTTTCACCAAGTCTTATCCATAGAAATTAAGTTGCCAACGTGAATGTGCAAAAGAAATAAATACGAAAACCGAAAACTAAAAACGGAAACGCAAACGGAAAACCTGCAACAAAGAAAAACAAGATTATAATTTGTGCTGTGTGAAAATTTCGACACGTGGAATTTTCCCGATCAAACACAACTCACCTATTGAACTCCTGGCCACCAATGGTTTTCAGGAGTCCACCCACAACCCATTATCCTCATTTATTTGGGAAGGTAAAAATAACTGGAACTGAAAGGGAAATCATGAAATTAGGATTTTCTCTAACCAAACCGCCATTTTGTCGAATCCACATTACTTGATTTTTCACTCACCATAATTGATGAAACATTGAAATACGTTAGGATGACTAAATTTATAACTATTGTATTTTCCCAGGCGAAGCCATGGGCGAAAAAGAGTGAGATTTTCCTGGAACGAAAAAAATTCGTCTTCACATGTTGACTCCAGAAAAATTCTAAATCTCACCAATCGGTGTTGCCAGACGCAACCCGAGTGTGGCCGCTCTCAGTTAGTTTGATCATGAAGCCAATTCATTTTTGAATATTTGCGGAACCTAAGGATATATTATAAGAACCGTTTTGTTAATGACTTAACAATAAACAAATGATATTATGGTTTTATTTAATTTTTTTTTTTTTTTATTTTTACGACAATTGACAACGAAGCAAACGCCATCTATTGTGGCTCGAATGAACTCTGAACATCGACCCACGCGTAGTTCTGCACCTTGATGCTAGGTGGCACCAACATACTTTGAACAAAATTGATTTTTATTAAAAGCGAAACGCTAGTTAGTAGTTCAAAATTTACAACGTCACAATTGCTTTTGTTTTTTAATTTGCTTATCCCTCGACGTATTTTGGAAACAATTGAATTGAATTTTTTAACACCAGCGCCAGTTCTTATTTTAGCCTTCATAACTTTATTGACGAGCCACGAAGCTACTTTTTCACCCTTCCCTGCATCTTGTGAACGCAGTCTTTGTTTAGCTTGCTTCATTAGTTCGATATCTGCTTTGTGACGATTGTCTATATCACTGAAATTATCGTAAGCAATATCGTGACGTTTGCACGCCTCGTCTAATAAATTAACTCCTTTATCACCTCGAGCCAATCGGTTCTTTAACTTTGTACCTGGTCCACAAAAGTTATATCCTGGTAAATGTAGCTCTATTGGTAAATTGTCAATTACAGTGTTAACAAGTCCTCTTGCTTTCATTACTTGTATTACAATAATGTTATAGTTAGATACGTTATAATTTATATATTTAAACCAATGTGCTTTTATCGATCCAACTATTTTCTTTTTCACTTAATCCTAACCATTTAACGAAGAGCTTACTTCCTCTTTTTTTGATAACTTTTTCTATTAAGTATACATTAGGACATTTAGATTTTTTGAGTTCTTCTTGATAAAATATACCAGATATTATTTGATTGTTTTGATCTTTAATGTGATATGTGATCGGACAGGTTTTATTGACTTTTATAACCGTGAAAACTTCAGTTGACCAGTTTGGCGTATAACCTTTTTCAAAACAACCTTTGTATTTGCTTATCCTTACAAAATCACCAATTTTTAATTTCGCTTTGAGGGTGTTATTATATTTTTGTGATTTTTTTATATTACACAAAACTTTTGAAACGTTATCAAACTTTACATCAACTGGTTTGTACCGAGTTGAGCGATGGACAGTATTATTATACGATGTTACAACATTTTGAAGTGGTTTACCTAACCATTTATAATTTCCCACTAGACTAAAGTATTTGTATAACTTGTTCTTCAGAGTTCTTATTACTCTTTCGACGATAGAAGCCTTTTTGGTTGAATATGTGGAATAATGATTAATACCATAATCATTCATAAGTTTTTTAAACATCTTGTTATAAAATTCTGTTCCAAAATCAGTTTGCAAGTTCTTTGGCACGGATCCTGTTTTAAATAATGTACTAAACTTATTGAAAATTTCTTCTTTATTTTTGGTTTTAAGAGGAAATACCCAAACATATTTTGAAAGACAGTCAATTACAACCAAGATATATTTAAAATTGTTATTGACATTTGAGATATTTTTTATATCAATTAAATCAGCTTGCCACAAATCATGTAAACCTTTCAATTTTACATGTCGACGCTGAAAGTTTTTTCGAGCTTGCTTATGAATTTCTTCAACAACTTGTTGCTTACTCATGTTTAGTTGAAGCTTGAATGAGTTTATTTATTTCAGACTTAGTATAATATTCACGCAAACTTTTTACCACTAACATAGCAATTTGTCTATTTAAAATACTTTTTTCAAGTATCAATTGTTCTTTAGTGCAATAATTACTCAGAATTTGATCAACGTAGTTTTTGGTAACAGCATCGTTTGGTTCTGATGGAGATTGTAAGTTTTTCATTTTTGCGTACTGCAAATCAAGTGTTTTATTTTCGAACTTTAAATATTTGTCAAGAACAATATTTTTATCTAAATTATTTATTAAATTGTCTACATATTCTTTGTTAACTGCGTGATCGCGTGATTTTGGTGATGGTAAACCTTTTAAATATGATGATTTGAGATCAACCTCTCCAGTTTCTGTCTTTTTTACAAGGTCATCAAAATCAAATAATTCTGACACACGTAGACGCTTATGAACGTGATGGCCGAATTTATCGATATTCATTTTGATCAGCTTAGAAGTATGGATAAAATGTTACTGCTCTAATCAGATAATATTTCTAGTATTTATATACTAATTAAGATCACCGTTTTCTCTGAGTTCTTCGATTATCGATATTATCTCATTATCTAATCCAGTATTACCAGCTTGTTTTGAAGCAATCAAAAGTTTCAATCGTTCAACCAATTCATTAGGGTTATTCCAATAAACGTAATCCGTATTGGGTTTTATTAATTTCATAAAAGGAAGACCATCACCTCTCACAGTTTTCTTACTTTCCTCCAAAGTAGGGATTTGAAATATTGGTTTTATTATAGTCATGTACTTTTGACCTTTGTTACTTTTAATTGGTTTTGATGGATCATAGTCTCGACGATGTACATTCGTTGTCAAAAGGATTGCTTTATAGTTTATTATATCTTCTTTATCGATCAAAGATAGGTTAGGGTTTCTACTAAGTAACAATTCATTAAGACCAGGAGTCTTTTTATATTCTTTTTCAGCAATTACAAAAGAATTACTATTAATTTTAATCGGAGTAAGACCTATGAAAGGTTTTCCATTTACAGATCGTACACCGAATGGAATATCCCCGAAATTTTCTGACGATAGGGACCAACTAGATGTTTCACTCGATTTAAATGACGCATCACTATTTTCATCATCTGACTCTTGAGGATTACTAGAATCGCTTGGATCCAATAACGTGGTATCCTGTTTCAGATCTAACTGGCTCCATTCACGGCTTTCAGGTTCTTTAGAAACATCAAAATTTTCAAAATCAATATTTTTATTATTTTTATCGGCGATACGATCAAGTGAAGTAGTAATAGGTTTAAATACTGATTGAAGAACCATATCATTATCAGTTTTTGAATCTTTCAATAATTTTAATTTCCTTTTTACAGCTTCGGATGCTTCAATAATCTGCTGCTTTATATGACGGTCCATTATAAAAATAATAGGAGTGTTATATATGTATACGTTTAAATCAATGACGTGGTTTGAAGGAAACGTCTATATTTAAATAAATTAACATGATTAATCGAACACAATGAATGTATCAAATGATTTTCTATAACCTCCTTCATTCTTAGGACAATCTTTGTTAATTACTAGATAATTATATGGATTATTCCATACTTTTGAACACATTTCTCGAAATAATGACCAGGACATATCAGTGTTGACATGTTCGTCATAAACATGTTTCAAATTAATGTCATCCTGTTTGAATAAAACTATGAGATTAGCGTTGTCTCTCACAAGCTGTTTAGGAATTTTTGTATATGTTTGATTTAAATAAAAACAGTCAACAAACTTGTGTCTACCCATAGCAAAGTAATCTCTGATGTTGTTTTGTTTTTCAGATGCTACGTCATCAAAAATTATGACTGAATTAGGTTTAGCGCTTTGAGGACTAAGGACATCATTATTGGCGTGGTATTTAAAGTAAGACACTCCCGGTACTCTTTTCAAAATATTTTCTAAAAGCGTATATTTAGGTTGATACAAGGTTTTTGAATAAACATAAACGTTTCTAAATCGTAATCCATTTTCGTGTAGGAGAAGACCGATGACTAAATTGGTTTTACCACAGTTCGATGGACCACATATAAGACACCGTATTGTATTGGGAAGTAGTTTACCATGACGGAATGTAGTATTTTCGCTAACAGTACAAATGTTATTAAAATTAAGTGATTGAGGCTGCTTTTCAAATCTCATTTTTGTGTGATAGCTTTAACAAACTCGAATAAAGTAACAGTTTCTCAACGTCACCATAGTTTATATTGAAAATTGCAAACCATCTTTGATTAACCTTTATGAAATCTTAGTTGCGCAATCACTAAATCATGTTTCGAATGAACGAAATGCAAAAGCTATAATTGGGCATTGCTAGATCACTAAAGCATGTTTCGTGAACGAAGTGGAACGAAGTGAAACGAAGTGAAACGAAGTGAAACGAAACATGCTTTAATGATCTAGAATGCCCAATTATACACTACTAGTAACTAATTTACCTGGTAGGGATCCTGGCCGTGGTGAAAATATATTCGCCAGCAGCAAACGCGGAGAAAATTACTGGAAACGATGCCAACAGGATGGTGATGATCTGATACTTCCCTAACTGCCCCACCTCATTGGTCAGGATGTCATCCAAGTCAAACCCTTTCTGTGTCTGCCCCCCATTACTGACCTCTATTTTCTCATCGAGAGCCATTTTTACTTTAACTTTTGCGGTGCCTATTAATCACTTTTAGTTACAACTTTAAACTGACTTTGTTCTACGCCGATATTGGGTGCCCGAGATAGTGTAATTTATTAGTACTAATTTTAAATATCGCAAATGAGATAATCGATGATAAAATCATTGATAATTTAATATTTAGGATGCGCGTGTGTTTTATCAGAATATTATTAGTATACCAATAACACTACAAGAGTACTCCCACACAATCTGTAAGCATTTAGTAAGGGTCATCATCATCATCAACCGATAGATGTCCACTGCTGGACATAAGTCTCTAGTAAGGACTTCCACACGCCTCGGTCTTGCGCCTGAATCCAGCGGCTTCCTACGCTTCGCTTGATGTCGTCTGTCTTCGTTGGAGGGATCTTTCAATGATGCGCTTTCCGGTGTGAGGTTGCCATTTCTAGCACCTCGGGACTCGAACGTCTATCGGTTTTTCGAACTATGTGCCCAGTCCATTGCCACTTCTGCTCCGCAACCCGTTGAGTTATGTCGGTATAAAATTAGTAAGGTCAGATTTTTGGGATATTGATATGTGATTGACCTATGTCACTCCACACTAATTCAGCGATAAAGGGAAAAATGATGTCTTCACAAACAAGTTTTATTAATTTTAACATTTACCACAGAAAATATGCAATAACATATTTTAATGTATAAAACGGGTACATACCACCATTACACGTCGTGACCACGACCCGTGCAATTGGGTTGAAATATCGACAAATAAAAACAAAAATTAATCGTGGAATGTACCCGTTTTATACATTAAAATATTGTCGTTAAACCACGAAATAAGCTTAAAATGCAATAACATCCTACACAACACATTCAGTGTCAAAAGTAACATAAAAACCAAGTTAAAATAATTGATTATAAATAACTGAAAAGTTCAAAGCATGTGAGAGTGCGAAACCAATAATTATTAATCTATGGTTCAAACCTATATTTATTATAGAATAACCTCATTAAAGATATTTTGAGCTCTTTTTATAGTACGGATAAATTAATGCAGTTCACGCCCGTGATTCTCTTTGTGCCCTCATCAAAGGAGATCTGATCGCAAAAAAGATTAAAATTTTAACTAAGGTCGATAAGATCACTTTCGTGTTTGCGAGCTCGACTGCTCAGCTTCCTCCATGGTGTCAGGCAGCTTGATGCCCAGGGTCTCCGGAGTCAGGAAGAGGAGCAGCCCCGACAGCAGCGCGAACGAACCGAACAGTACAGATGGAAAGTGCTCCCAAATTGTTAATGCCTGAAATTAAAATATATTTTCAAGTAGGTTTCATCAGGCCCGTTTGAAGCATCAAATATGTCTAACTACTAACTAGACTGTAAATTCTACTGGGAAGAAGGCGACAATAAAAATAGCTAGTTATTGATGTAGCTCCTAACTGACAGCAGAGATACGCAGAGCAGATTACTTCCATCTTTGACAGTTAGAAATTAATTAATTGAATACTAAAAAAGTTGCTTCTTCAGAGGATATTAGTGCGATGGGCTCAAACCATTTTGCATACGATTCTTTAAATACATTACTTTAATTATCAAGTGCTTACAAATTACTGATGCTTAACGCACTCTGTCAGGCATAGAGGAAAGGCCAAAGCCAAGGTCAAATACATTTTGCCACTAGTCAACCTGTTCTAAATTGAAAATCAGCAAGCTATGGAGAGAGCGTTTATATGGAAGATAAGACGCAAAATGAGGAAATCTGCAGGAGAACCAAGGTTTTCGATTGGCGCAAAGAGGGAGGCGAGAAATGGCTGAATTAGGAAAGCTAAGGATAGGATATAGTGCCGCTCACAGATTCGATATAATATATTCAATAGTAAACACCCAAAGATCATGAAAGTTACCAGCGCAGGCGTAAGCGGTGAAACAATGGGCCCGATGCGGCTGATCATCACCGTGAAGGCGAACAGGCTGTGGCGGTACCTGGTGGGGAACAGCTCGGCGGTGTACACGTACACGGACGTTATCACGGTCGATGCGGCGAACTTACTGACCAAGTAACATGTAAGTGACAAGCCGTAATAACCTGCAATGGAAACAGTATTTTTCTCGCATTTTGATTATAAAGATAATCACAAAACTAAAACTCACTATTTTTTACAAAATAACCCTATAGACAGAGAGTCAGCGCGTGCCAGACCTTTGTTGTTTTACAAAAGCTGAAAGTTTATCTGCGTATTGTCCAATACTGGGCAGAACGTTTGTTTGGATGTTTTTTTTGTATCATGGTGGCTTTGGGAAAAAACAGGTAATAAAAGTATAAAGTCAAAGTATAAAGTTTAACTTTTTTATATTTTCTTCAGAATAGTATTAGAAATCACGGCATGCATTGCCAAACACTTAGTATCATGGCAACCCCCTGCTAGACCAGTGTTGGGGACGATACGCAGAGAAACTTTCAGCTTTAATAAAATAACGAAGGTCTGACACGCGCTGGCTTTTAGTCCACTAAACCAGCAAATTGTATTACAATAGAAGCTTCAGGTACGTACCACTTGGTATAAAAGCAAATGCAAACTGACATCCCGCACATAACCAGAATCCACCGATCAGCACTGGCTTCCTACCGATCCGATCCAACAGCAAGATAACGGTCCAGTAACCAGGGATTTCTGCCAGAGCCACATAAATATAGTTTAAATATTTATTTCCTGACAGATTCAGAGCGTTAATATTAATTCCATGGTACGAAAGTGTACTACTGGTCCACACTATTGGAATGACAACACAGCGCAAAAGCATAATGGGAGATCTTATTACTTGGATCGGCAACCAAGGTTCGTCAGGCTTTTCTTTTAACTTCTCAGCTTCTGCGGTCTCACGAAGCGCTTGCAAGGATATATCCGACAGATGTGTTTTATTCATTTTCGCTACACTTTTGAGAATGGCTTCAGCCTCTTCGTATCGACCTTTGCTCATGAGCCAGCGGACCGATTCAGATAAAAGCCAGAAGTACGTAACAACAAGTAATAGTGGGGTGAAGAGAACTCGTGTTAGTCGACGCCAGTCCGGCACGCCCCACGCGACCAGCGCCAGGACAACTTGCCCCAACGTATATATTGATGAAATAGTGGCTCCTGCGATCACTCGACGTTTGGGACCCACCAGTTCAGTAACTGAAAAAATTGTACGTTATTAAAATCTTGTAATATTTTACTTTCGATAGATTTTTTCATTTTAATACATTTATTGATCAGTCAGCTCAATCAATTGTTCTGAATAACTCAATGAAAAACGACATCTTCAGTGCCCGTTGGTACCCGCTGAATTATGTACGTATTGTTTTCAGTTAAGTATTCGGTAGCGTGAAATTGTATTTTTTTTGTAAAAAATGCTTTTGTATGGGATGATGATATTAATAAAATTACCTAAGATATAACAAGAAACGTATATCCCAGTACCGGTAGCTGCCCCGAGTACCTCAGTGATGAGGAACCACTCGTAGGAGGGGACGAAGGACCTGGCGATTCCCAACCAGGCGGTGTTGAAGGCGTTGATAACAAGCGCCACGCGACGGCCCCAGCGGTCCGAAATGTAGCCGGCGATTGGTTGCCCCAATAATGCTCCTATATTTCGGATGGAGCCTATCTGCGATCGCTTCCATTCGTTACACGCCAACCCAAACTAGAAACCCAGAAGACTTAGAAATTCACAAAAAAAAACTTAACAAAAAGATCATTCGACGATCAAGAAGAGTTTGGATTAAGGAATTAAAATAGTATTTTCTAAGTAGATATCACTTGCGTTAACGGTGAAGGAATCGTGAGACCTGCATGTCAGAGTTTTGCATAATATTCTCAAAGATCTCTCCAAATTGTTTAAGTATTTAAACGCACACGGCACAACGATTGCGGTCTCTCACGCGAGTGTGACGTCATTTTTAGGTAAACTGACTTCAGCCAAGATCGTACCAACACAAACCACTCAAATGATCAAAAGCTATTGGTCGTGTTATTTTAATTTTTAGGGTTCCGTAGTAAACAAGGAACCCTTATAGTTTCGCTATGTCCGTCCGTCCTCGGTTAATCTCAGAGACTATTAGTGCTAGAAATCTGTAATTTTGCATGGGTATAAATATTAATCACGCCGATAAAGTGGTGAAATAAAATAATTGTGATAAATATTTTTTTTTGGGTAGCTCCCCTACATGTAAGGTGGGGATGATTTTTTTCTCGTCTACGCCATAGGGTGGGGTATCTTTGAACAGGTCTTTTAAAAATACTGTGGGTGTGGGAACATAATTTTTCGATTTTTAGATCCGTTTGTAAAATATGATGTTTTAAAGTGCTAATTTTTATTAGAGTCAAGTGTCCTCCCCTTTTATCAGCCAAATGGTAGTATATTGATTAGTGGTGGTGCCTGGAGTGGCGTTAAATACTTACGTCATACACAATGCTCAGCGTGTTCTGGTACACGTACTCCTCGCAAGGCTCAGTGTGTGTGGAGTCGAACCACTCCTTAGGACACTGTCCCGCGCCGCCGCTCGCCAGGGAGCTGTTCTGGTATCGCTCGCAGTTGTCGAAGCTGCTCGTGCTTGTGCCTGGAATGGCGTTGAGCAACCATTCCGGAGCGTACTCAGGATTTTCGCCATCGCACTGTGGTATTAGGCATCTGTAAAAGTTTATTTCTCTTTTTTTCTTCTTATTACTTCATCATCATAATCAGGATCAACCTATCGCCTATCAACTACTGAGCACAGGCATCCTCTCAGAATTAGAAGGATTTAGACCATGACCTTTGTTCGCCATGCATGCACTTGGCGTTTTCTGTGATTTATCCAAGGCTTTCAACTGCGTTGATCACAAAACATTGGTCGCGAAATTGCATTATGGAGTTAGGGGTGCAACATTGAAGTTGATGAGTTCTTACCTAAATTATAGAATACAAAAGGTAGACGTGAATGGAAAGCAACCTCCCGGATCCGTTGTAAAAATAAGGGTCCCACAAGGTTCCATTTTAGGACCTTTTCTGTTCCTCATTTACATAAATGACCTTCCTTACCTCGCCAAGTATAATCACAGGATAGTATTGTTTGCTGGTGATACAGCACTATTATTTCAAATTAATCCATATTTAATGACTTTTGATGAAGTAAACAATGCTCTCACCAAGGTAGTACAGTGGTTCGAAGCTAATAACCTGCTTCTCAACGGGAAAAAGACAAAGTGTATTAAATTCACATTAGGTACCAAATATTAAGCAGGTGAAAACCACTGTGCAACATTAGGAATTAGATTTAGTGGATACCGCTATTTTTCTGGAAATAACGTTAGATGCGAAACTTCAATGGGGCTCTCATATAAATAACTTATCGAACAGACTTAGTTCTGCTGCATATGCGGTAAAAAAGATTCGCCAGTTGACAGACATAGAAACGGTGAGGCTAGTATATTTTAGTTACTTTCACAGCATTATGTCATATGGTATATTATTATGGGGTAATGCTGCTGATATAAATTCTATTTTTGTGCTGCAGAAAAGGCCTGTTCGAGCCATATATAGTATGGGACCACGAGACTCGCTGAGAACTTTTAAAATTCTGACAGTGTGCCACGGTTGCCACAATTGAAACTAGATGGCGCAATTAAATCGATAACATTTCATGACGTAGTCCCGAACAAATGTACCGCCGACAGTACTCGCACTAACGGAGTTTTTTGAAACCTGGACTATATTAAGTAGTTTCAAGACAACCGTCGACCCAGCTGGCGCTACCGAGCACAACTAACCGCTCGGTGGGAGATCTCTCTTTACGGTCGAGCCTGCACACCGCTCCCGTACAAGTGCATAATCAATATATTTTTGAAAGTTTATTGTTCGTACATAAAGACATAAATCAATTCAAAAAAAAGTGACTGTCATAATGTAAATACTAGAAATAAAAATAAACTTGTAAGGCCCGCCTCTAGGCTAAGTAATGTTAGCAATTCATTTGCTCGTAATTCTATACGTTTTTATAATAAGCTTCCAGAAAATATATTGGAGATGTCTCTCAACAAGTTCAAAGTTTTCATAAAACGTAAACTAATTGAAAAAATTCTATTACAATGTAAGGATTATTTAAATGATAAGCAAGCTTGGGAATGAGTTGCTTAACGGCCTTGTGATAGTTCTAATAATTTTAAATAATTTTGTAAAGTGGTGATGATAAAAAGAATACCCGGCTGAGTTTGTTGTGGGCTCTTCTCAGACCTGGGCGCGTTTGGAACCCTCGTAGCTTTAGTTTTAAGTTTGCGTAATAATTATCACACCTATATCTTACAAATCCAACAACTGACTATCAAAAAGAGTGATTTATTACCTATTTTGAATAAATCATTTGACTTTGACTTGCTGGTCAGTTGCGGGTTGTCAGACTTCGCACACTTTTGAGAACATTATAGAGAACTCCCAGGTAATCCAGATTTTGTCACGTTTTCTAGGCCAGTGTAGCAGACTATGACATAAACCAGTCTCATTCTAAGAGATATTATGTGCTCATAACTGAGCCGGCGAAGATATATGAAATGAAATGAAATAATTTATTTGTATAATGATAATAATGTATTAAATGATAAAATTTACCTGGTAGATATCCTCGCGGTGGTAAAAATAAATTCACCAGTAGAAATCGATTGATAAATAACCGGGAACGTCGCCAGCAGGATGGTGACCAGCTGGTACTTGCCCAGCTGCCCCAGCTCGTCAGCCAGCACGTCGTCCAAGTCTAGCTTCCTCTTCACCTCCGTTTTATTACCAACTTCTATTGTCTCATCGGTAGACATTTCTTTTACTTTATGACTTTATCGTGATATGATGACTTTCTTAGGCCGAGATATTAATTAAACTAGAGCCTTTCTAAGTATTACAATTAAAATAAACCTATTATCATAGATTCACTAGCTGATCCGCCCCGACTTCGCTAGGGGGAAGATGGCACTTAAGTGATCCGCCCCGACTTCGCTAGGGGGAAGATGCCACTTAAGTGATCCGCCCCGACTTCGCTAGGGGGAAGATGCCACTTAGGTGATCCGCCCCGACTTCGCTAGGGGGAAGATGCCACTTAAGTGATCCGCCCCGCCTTCGCTAGGGGGAAGATGCCACTTAAGTGATCCGCCCCGACTTCGCTAGGGGGAAGATGCCACTTAAGTGATCCGCCCCGACTTCGCTAGGGGGAAGATGCCACTTAAGTGATCCGCCCCGACTTCGCTAGGGGGAAGATGCCACTTAAGTGATCCGCCCCGACTTCGCTAGGGGGAAGATGCCACTTAAGCTTCATAAAAAAGAGTTGTCGAAATCGGTTTAGATGATGGAGGGAGTTACATTAAAAAGAAATTGATGCCATATAATATCTCGAAGACACCCCGCACACCATTATACCCGCACACCCGCACGTCTCCCGCGCTGGCCCGCATGTGCGGGTGTGCGGGGCGTTCCCTCCCCGATTGCTACTTCAACCTGTTGCGTACTATAGGTATTTACGCAGCGCACGCCACGGAAGACGAAAGCTCTCAAATGGGACGATTTGACTAATTTTACAATAATTATTTATCATTATACCAGATGCTTATTTTCGCTAAATCTTTTTTAATAATGGCATAGCCTTCATAGATAACAGCTCTTCTTTCTATTGGTGAAAACCGTATGAAAATCCGTACAGTAGTTTCTGAGATCAGCACGAACATACACGAACTCAGCGCAGTCCTCACTTTAATTAATTTATGGAGTTGATGTACAGACATCCTAGTTACAGTTACATGATAAGTATAGATGAATGCAACATAACGGATAGGTGGGCGTATCTTATCTGATTAGTTATTTAGTATCCTGCAACACTGTAGTGCTCTCAGACGGTTCCGTTTTCTGGAGATTATGTTTGTTGATTGATTGCGCCGTTTCACATACCTACTTAACGCAAAATAGAAAAAAAATCAAAAAATTAAAACCGACATCAATAACTACAAACACTAAAAAGTATTTGATTTACTACCCAATATATTATGTATACAAGAGTTATTGTAGTTCTATAGTAATATTTTTTGGAGCCGGTGCCATAATATTGTTTTGTGACTCCAAAAAATATTATTATCGAATTACAATAACTCTTGTATATGTAGGAAAAACTGAAAGCCTTTCCTAGAAGATAATGATATAATTAACGCGGATAAGTCAGGATTACAAGATATTAGATGAACCGAGCCTTCGTGGGCGCATTTCCGTTTTGTTTAATGTGCATCCTGTTATAATTAAAATACGGCTGTGCCGGCATATGCGTAATATATTCGGTAATAAATCAAATTATTTTTTTCGTTTTAGTATTTGTAGTTATTGAAGTCGGTTTTTTTTTTTTGAAAAAATTTTATTTCACAATTTTTAGTGGCCCCATTGTACTAAAATATGAAATGTCTGGTTAAAAAACCTACTGCTTATTAAGCTATTACATTGATTACGAGCAATTTACTCTTATCCTTTGAGGAGTTTCGTTCTCCATCTCCAAAGATGGAGAACGGAGAGATCCTCAAAGGATGGGAATGGAACGGAAGAGTGATCGCGTAACAAACATACAAAAAACAAACAGTCGAATTGAGAACCTCCTCCTTTTTTGAAGTCGGTTAATAAAATAGCGTAAATTCGGATACTTATCATAAATATTTATTGCAAGTATTTTAATAAAAGTGTGACATTGGGTGTATTTACTCGTAGACCGTTCGAAAATACTTAGCTCTACTATTTACTACCTTAAACACAATCCAATGCCAATAACCATTTCTCTTATAGGTACTTGTAGTTTTAGTGATTTAGTATAATATTTGAAACCCGCAATGTATAGTGAGCAATACTCGGGGTCAATGACTCGCCTACGACACGGCATTGACCCCGCGCTATCTTTTAAAGTTCTACGCAAAGTTCACTGACTTCTAGCGTCAATCAGCTGATATTTTATTTAAAAACTAGCTTATGCTCGCGACTTCGTCCGCGTGGGTTACACAAATTTCAAATTCCTATTTTATCCCTTTTGGGGTTGAATTTTCAAAAACCTTTCTTAGCGGGCGTCTAAGACTTATAATAGCTATCTGCATGCAAAATTTCAGCCCGATCCGTCCTGTATTTTGACCTGTGCGTTGATAGATCAGTCAGTCCGTCATATTATTTTTCTTTTAATTATAATTATAACATTATATAGACTATATTCCATAAGCTGTGATAGCCTAGTGGTTAGGACGTCCGCCTTCAAATCGGAGGTCGGGGGTTCGATCCCGGGCACGCACCTCTAACTTTTCAGAGTTATGTGCGTTTTTTAAGTAATTAAAATATCACTTGCTTTAACGGTGAAGGAAAACATCGTGAGGAAACCTGAGTTTCATAATGCCTGAGAGTTCTCCATAATGTTTTCAAAAGTGTGTGTATCCGCACTTGGCCAGCGTGGTAGACTATGGCCAAAACCCTTTTCACTCTGAGAGGAGACCCGTGCTCTGTAGTGAGCCAGTGATGGGTTGATCATGATGATGATGATAGACTATATTTGCCGCGCCACGTCCGCGTCGGTCAAGTACCTACGTTTGGACCATATAAGTTTGCATTCGGTCTAAAACATCACAATTTAGTCACTACTCACCCTAGAAAGCACTATAATAGTGTCAATGTTAGCTTTAGTCAATGCTATCATGGTTAGGTGTCACCCTCTATACCAACTTCAATATAATTACAATTTTTTGGATAATACTGATAAAATCAAATGGATTACATCCCTCACACTGCTTGTGACGTCATATTGAAAAGGCATGATCGTTAAAAATAACAAAGAAAATTTTATCAATGATGGTAGAGATCACTTTCGTGTTTGCGAGCTCGACTGCTCAGCTTCCTCCATGGTGTCAGGCAGCTTGATGCCCAGGGTCTCCGGAGTCAGGAAGAGGAGCAGCCCCGACAGCAGCGCGAACGAACCGAACAGTACAGATGGGAAGTGCTCCCAAATTGTTAATGCCTGAAAACACAAAGTTCCAGGCTTCATCAGAAAATCTTGAGGCATAAAGTCTCTTTTTTATTAAACGAAACCCTCATAGGATCACGTTGTTACAGACAGACAGAAAACCGTGAATTTGTGGTTACATCACACAAAAAAACTAAATTGTAGTCATGAACTAAAAATTAGTACTTTCAATTTTCGAATTAAGATAACTACATATATCAAGTGGGGTGTCATATGAAAGGGCTTTACTTGTGCATTCTAAAACAGATTTCTATTTATTTTTATGCATCATAGTTTTTGAATTATCGTGAAAAATGACGAAAAAATACGACTGTAGTACGGAACCCTCGTTACGAAAGATTTTTTAGTATGACAGGATAGGCTTGCGCTTGTTGACAATCGTGCCATCTATCTATCATCCACTCTGGCGATGAAGGTATTTAAGGTATTCGTGGCAGGAAACACAGACTCCATACTGAAGGGCATATCAAACCCTAGCGGTTCGTATGAGAAATGTTGAGCAAAAACGTTTCATGCCAGTAGATTGGATGTCACATAAAGTTTGTTTAACAGAATGCAAATATTACTGAAACACAAAAACCGTTTGTGCTACTCCTTATCTAATGGAAAATTATATATGCATCTGACTGCATTAATCAATGCTATTAAGCTCTCAAATTCTCCCTCATGCAACTTGGCTGAGAGAACGTTCGACTTGGAACTTAACTTAGTGATAATAAGTATAAGCTAAGAGTAACCTAACCTAAACTAACCAAGATTCTAGCAAAATTACTTTTATTATGATGGCTTAGCATACTATATGTGGCATGAAGGCAAAGATAAAAAATTTGGACCACCAAAGTTGCCCGACCACTCAGTAACCGTCTCCGTCTCTGGTAACTGAGGGGTAACGCAAATTAGCAATACCGCTCTCAGTAACCGTCTCTGGTAACTGAGTGGTAACGCCAATAAGCAATACCGCTCTCAGTAACCGTCTCTGGTAACTGAGTGGTAACACAAATAAGCAATACCGCTCTCGATATATTTTGATGGTTACCATTGCAGGTGTAAGAGGTGACACGACGGCCCCGAGCCGGCCCACCATCGACGTGAAGGCGAACAGGCTGTGGCGGTACCTGGTGGGGTACAGCTCGGTGGTGTACACGTACACCGACGTCACCACGGTG
The DNA here is from genome assembly GCF_902806685.2 of Maniola hyperantus. Lineage (NCBI taxonomy): Eukaryota > Metazoa > Arthropoda > Insecta > Lepidoptera > Nymphalidae > Maniola > Maniola hyperantus. Next base: position 15,017,201 of record NC_048546.1, read on the forward strand.
GATATGGCGTATTTACCGACTAAGTAAAACGTAAGCGATAAGCCGTTGTATCCTGCAAAGGTAAACACAGGGGTTTCACGTATTTTGATTTTAAAAATAAAAGAAGTAAAAAAAATTAGGTTAAGCTGTTTTATTGTAAAGAAACATAATAATGAAGCAGATAATACACTAAAAGCTAAAAAATAAAAAAGCAGGTTCCGTACCACACCACTCTCTACGTCAATCTAGAGCCACTAGAGCATAGACCAAACTAAAATAAAGTAGAATTTTTATTTAGTCAGGTTAGGCTACGCCACACGATCTTTATTATTACTTTATTTTATTTTCATGTTTTTAGGTTTTTATTTAGTTAGTTACTTTTTTTTGTTAACTAGTTACTTTAATATTTCTCATTCTGTTTAGCTCATTTAGTGCTTCATCATTACAAAGTTTCTTTCTTTCAAGTTGGTTGCAATCTAACTCCTCAATCAATACATAATCCATCCAAAATACCTAGTTTACCTAGTTTTCAGTGTAATGACTGTCTAAACTCTATGATCCGCCAATTTGTTTCGGATGCCATTTTCAATTCGAATTTTCCATCGCTAAAGTGTGCCATTTGATACCCATATTGAGGAGATTGAAAAAACTAATACGCCGTTTTGTAGTGGCGCCTGGCGGCCATCTAAGATTTGGAATTTCTACACGATGTACCTACAAACTTATTCTAATAGTTATGCTCTTTCATTTCACACGAATATTGAGGAGGTTAAAAATATGTGATCCGACATTTTATGATTTTTTAGATTTACAATGATACTGAATATACATGATTGTATTTTCATCAAAACAAAAGGTTTGTACCAAATTTCAGATCAATCGGTCAACAAAAAGAGGGTTTTTGAATTGCTTCCTAGATTTGATCCACACAAGACATTAAACCCGCTATATAAAGTTCCAAATTTGAATCACCGAGCCAGTAAATTGTATTAAATAAGTGTTTTACGTACCACTTGGTATAAAAGCAAATGCAAACTGACATCCCGCACATAACCAGAATCCACCGATCAGCACTGGCTTCCTACCGATCCGATCCAACAGCAAGATGGCGGTCCAAAACCCAGGAATTTCTACCAGAGCCACATAAATATAGTTTAGATATCTATTTCCTGACAGATTCACAGAGTTAATGATCAATCCATGATACACCAGTACATTTGTGATCCACACTATTGGAATAACCGTACAGCGCAATAGCATAATCGGAGATCTTATGACTTGAATCGGCAACCAAGGTTCGTTAGGCTTTTCTTTTAACTTCTCAGCTTCTGCGGTGTCACGGAGCGCTTGCAAAGATTTATCTGACAAAGATTTGTTATTCATTTTCGCTACTTTTTTAAGAATGGCTTCAGACTCTTCGTATCGACCTTTGCTCATGAGCCAGCGGACCGATTCAGATATAATCCAGAAGTACATTATAATAAGCAGATGTGGAGCGTAGATAATTTGTGTCAGAGGACGCCAGTCGGGCACGCCCCACGCGACCAGCCCAAGGGTGACTTGTCCTAACGCATATATTGTTGACATAGTGGCTCCTGCGATCACGCGACTTTGAGGACCAGCCAATTCTGTCACTGAAAAAATAAAGAAATAATAATAAAGAAATTTGAATTTGAATTTGAACACTTCATTTTAACTCTGAAGTAATTATTTTTAGTAGATCTATCTATTTGAATACATGCATTCAGATTTTTTTTTTGATAAATCAGTACCTAGTTACCTAAGATATAACACGACATAAAGGCCGCACCACCGACAGCTGCCTCAAGGACCCCAGTGACAAGGATCCACTCGTAGGAGTTGACGAAGGACCTGACGAGCCCCAAGCAGCCGGTGTTGAAGGTGTTGATGATGAGAGCCACGCGCCGGCCCCAGCGGTCTGAGATGTAGCCGGTGATTGGTAACATCAACATTGATCCTACCGTTCGGTACGAGCCTATCTGCGATCGCTTCCATTCTTGACACGCCAACCCAAACTAGAAACCCAGAATAGACATTGAAAAAATAATGGTCAAAATTTGCGTAAATGCAACAGAAATGGAATGTTTCTCCAATGCAAGCTTTATTACTAGCACTTCAAAGCATCGTCAAGGTCTACATGGGTGTACGTAGTAAAAATTTCACTGACACGTACAGATCGATTGGCCTTCTCGTTTCTGATTGCCAAGAGTGAATCAACATCTTCTGGACAGGTGCGTTCCATCTTAGGCTGCATCATCACTTGAAAGCAGATCTGATTGCACTGAAATTATTTCATACCACGGCAACAAGAACTAATTCCCAGAGGGCAGTCAAATATGTACATGTTTGCTTACATATAGGCAAAACAGTTGTCGAAGCTGCTCGTGCTGGTGCCTGGAATGGCGTTATGTACTTACGTCGTACACAATGCTCAGCGTGTTCTGGTACACGTACTCCTCGCAAGGCTCAGTGTGTGTGGAGTCGAACCACTCCTTAGGACACTGTCCCGCGCCGCCGCTCGCTAGGGAGCTGTTCTGGTATCGCTCGCAGTTGTCGAAGCTGCTCGTGCTGGTGCCTGGAATGGCGTTATGTACTTACGTCATACACAATGCTCAGCGTGTTCTGGTACACGTACTCCTCGCAAGGCTCAGTGTGTGTGGAGTCGAACCACTCCTTAGGACACTGTCCCGCGCCGCCGCTCGCTAGGGAGCTGTTCTGGTATCGCTCGCAGTTGTCGAAGCTGCTCGTGCTGGTGCCTGGAATGGCGTTATGTACTTACGTCGTACACAATGCTCAGCGTGTTCTGGTACACGTACTCCTCGCAAGGCTCAGTGTGTGTGGAGTCGAACCACTCCTTAGGACACTGTCCCGCGCCGCCGCTCGCTAGGGAGCTGTTCTGGTATCGCTCGCAGTTGTCGAAGCTGCTCGTGCTGGTGCCTGGAATGGCGTTATGTACTTACGTCGTACACAATGCTCAGCGTGTTCTGGTACACGTACTCCTCGCAAGGCTCAGTGTGTGTGGAGTCGAACCACTCCTTAGGACACTGTCCCGCGCCGCCGCTCGCTAGGGAGCTGTTCTGGTATCGCTCGCAGTTGTCGAAGCTGCTCGTGCTGGTGCCTGGAATGGAGTTAAGTACCCATTCTGGAGCATACTGAGGATTTTCTCCGTCGCATTGTGGTATTAGGCATCTGTAATTGTTAATAAATAGTCTGTATCTAATTATAGTTTTTTCACTTTCCTTTTAATTTTTTATGACTTTAGTCTAGTAATCACTAATCAGTCATTATCATACGTTCGTCGACAAAAAAAGAAAACTGATAATAAGGTGAATAAATAATAAAGAGATGAAAATGTGGCCACAGGAGCTCAGCGCGAGTAACTACTCGTCATGAGCAATTCTATGATAGGCAAATTGAGATCGAGGGTGTTGTTTCCGGGCACGCACTTCTAATTTTTTGGAGTTATGTGCGTTTTAAATAATTAAATATCACTTGCTTTAACGGTGAAGGAAAACATCGTGAGGAAAAATTCCGCATAATGTTAGAGAGGGCGAACATTAATATTAACAACTAGGTAGATTATGCCCGCGACTTCATACGTGTAAGTTGGTTTTTAATTCTCGTGGGAACTCTTTTCTTTTCCGGGATAAAAAGTTGCCTAAGTATATCCGTCACCGGGATGCAACCTATCTCTTTACTAGATAGAATTTGCCCGCGATTTAATCGGCGCGGGTTTAGGTTTTTCTAAATCTGCGGTTTTTCCGGTACAAAAAGTAGCCTGTGTCCTTTCTGGGGATGCAAACTATCTTTGTCTGCATTAAAATCGGCTTAAATTAATGGGCTAAAGTTAATTGAAAATCTAGCGGACTGACAGATGCACTTTCAAATTTACAATATATTTTTTCAAGTGACTTTACGGGACCAATAATTAATCTATGCTTTACGGCTCTGGGTTCTAGCCCTTTTGAGCCTTGTAATATATGTATGGGTAAGTTAATACCTCGTAGGGATCCTCGCGGTAGTAAAAATATATTCACTAGTAGCCATCGCTGCGAGAACTACCGGAAACGTCGCCAGCAGCATAGTCACCAGCTGGTACTTGCCCAGCTGGCCCAGCTCGTCCGTCAGCACGTCGTCCAAGTCTAACTTCTTCTTTACCTCCTTTTTATTACCAATTTCTATTTTTTCATCGAGGAGCATTTTTTTTACTTTATCATAATATACTCGTTGCTTGAATGTATTGCATTTGACAAGTGACTGTCGTCTCTCAAGATAACTTTACAACTATCTGCGAGTTTAGTAACTCCGCGCGGATTTGGATATTTATGTATCCCGTTGGGATTCCTTAATGTATTATCTTAGTGTGCGTGTACGTTATTAGAGGCTACATGCAAAATTTCAAGTTTGTTGGTCCATCGGTTCACGCTGTGGGTACGATACTGTTTTAGAGAGAGAGCCAGCGTGTACCAGACCTTCATTATTTTATAAAAGCTGAAAGTTTCTCTGCGTATTGTCCCCAACACAGGGAGAACATATCAACGACTGTAAAGCGATCATGGTGGCTTTGGGAGTTATCAGGTACCTAACAAAGGTATAAAAAATCTTGGTCAAAATGTAAAGTCTAATATTTTGATATTGTCTAGACTTTATACTTTGAAGTAAGATTTTTACACCTTTATTACCTGTTATCTCCCAAAGCCACCATGGTCCAAACTTCATGGTCACTGGTCGTTCCTCCCTGCGTTGTGAACAATAAAGTCAAAGTCAAAATCAAATGATTTATTCAAAACAGGTAATTAATTACTCTTTTTGATAGTCAGATGTTGGATTTGTAAGATAATATAGTGGTGATTATTATTACGCAAACTTAAAACTAAAGCTACGAGGGTTCCAAACGCGCCCAGGTCTGAGAAGAGCCCACAACAAACTCAGCCGGGTATTCTTTTTATTATCACCACTTTACAAAATTATTTAAACTTATTAGAACTATCACAAGGCCGTTAAGCAACTCATTCCCAAGCTTATCATTTAAATAAACCTTTACATTGTAATAGGATTTGTCAATTAGTTTACATTTTATGAAAACTTTGAACTTGTTGAGAGACATCTCTAATTATATTATGTCTTCTGGAAGCTTATTATAAAAACGTATAGAATTACTAGCAAATGAATTGCTAACTTTACTTAGCCTAGAGGCGGGCCTTACAAGTTTATTTTTATTTCTGATATTTACATTATGACAGTCACTTTTTTAATTTATTTATGTTTTTATGTACGTACAATAAATTTTCAAAAATTTATATTGATTATGCACTGTCGTAATTTTTTTAAATACGCAGAGAAACCATCAGCTTTTATAAAATAACGAAGGTCTGGCACGCGCTGGGTCTTAGTCCGTTTTATTTGTACTTATTATAAATAAAAAGATAGCGGCATTTCAAACAGTACAATCTTATATCTACTATTATTATACTTAAGTATAATAATAAAACTGTAACTGGACGATTCCTGTACATTTAATATTAATATTGTTGGCTGTCTGTCTGTCTGTGCACGCTGAAACTACTGAACAGATTTGAACTTACTTATAGCTAACCATCATCATCATGATCAACCCATTACCGGCCCACTACTGAGTTCGGGCCTCTCCACAGAGTGAGAAGGGTTTAGGCCATAGTCTGCCACGCTGGCCCAATACGGATTGGCAGACTTTACATACCTTCGAGAACATGAAACATGATCTCAGACATGCAGGTTATCTCACGATGTTTCAACCATTGATATTTGCCCGGGATCGAACCCCCGACCTCCCGAAAATAAGGCGGACGTCGTAACCACTAGGATATCACCGCTTACTCTATGCGTACTTATAGCCAATATTCCGGAGTAACATAGTTTTTTTTTAATCAGAAAACAATAGAGTTAGTTCGGGATATGGAATCAAAATTTTTGTCGAAATTATTATTCTAAAACTCCGTCTTTGAACCGATTTTAATCATTTGCCTTTTTACAAAGGTCGTAATGTCAAAGAACCAATTTTCAAAATTCACTTTTTTACAAAGGTAGTAATTTCAAAGAACCGATTTTCATAATTCACTTTTTTACAAAGGTTGTAATGTCAAAGAAACAATTTTTAAAATTTCATGTCTTTAGGACCAGCGGCTTAGGCTGTGCGTTGATATCTTTGTCAGTCAGTCAGTCAGGACTTTGAATTTTATATATATAGATAGATTATAGATTATTTAAAGCTTAATAATCTAAATACCAATTTTCACGTCCCTAACTTCAAAAACATAGGACTTTCATATAACCTTCTAACCCCCATTTCATCCCTTTAGGGGGGGTTTCTTAGCTGACACCTAACATCACCTAACTTCTTCATTTGTAATCGAAACCCCAAACACCAATTTTCATGCAAATAACTTGAAAAATGACCGACTTTCATACAAACTTCCATCCCCCATTTAACCCCCTTAGGGGTGGAATTTCGAAAAATCCTTTCTTAGTGGATACCTACTCTTCACAAAGAATAGACCCTTCAAATTTCATTAGGACCAGCAGTTTAGGCTGTGCGTTGATATCTATGTCAGTCAGTCAGTCAGTCAGTCAGTCAGTCAGTCAGTCAGGACTTTGAATTTTATATATAGGTTATATTTAATATTTGTTTAAATGGCAATACGTAGGCTCCCCGTGCAAAGCCGAGGCGAATCAACTAGGTACCTAGTTTAGATATAATAATTTGATCATAAAGTTTATGTAATATTATAAGGATAGTCTGTTGTAGCTTATCTGATTATAGTTATCTCGTATCTGTACAAAACTGAATTATCTCACACGGGTCGTTAGCATTTTCTGGAGTTAAACAAAGGACGATTTAAATATAGGTACTTCAAATTCGGCAGGTAGGTAGGTAGGCACAAGTAAAGGAAAAAATCCGAAAACCATGAATGTGTACTAACATCACAGAAAAAATTAAATGTTAGTTGTGGTGTGTTCCCGACAAACTAAAGTCTTTCGGGGTAGGCACGGGCCTTGAGGCCGAGTCTTCTTGCCTGGACGTGTCCTTACAGGTTCTTGGGCTACCTGAATTATTTTTTAGCAGATTAATTCACTAAATCTAAATATATAAAAGGAAAAGGTGATCAACTGATCTATGATATGGTAAATAAATATTTTTTCATTTTTCATTTTTTTTCATCAACATACAGCTCAAACTACTTACTGGACGGATCGGGCTGGGCATGCAGATTTCTATTATCACGTAGGCATCCGCTAAGAAAGGATTTTGAAAACTCAACCCCTAAGGGGTAGAAATAATAATAATAATATAATAATAATAAAGCTTTATTTAATTCCATACAGTTTTTGACATAAAGTTATAGTGAGTAAGTACTTAAAATAATTATGATTAGTAGTTAGTTAATATTATAAAATTAAAATTAGGGTTAGTATGTTAGTATTACAAATTATTTACATAAGTACCTAGGTCTAATTATATTATAATGTAAAGTTAAAGTTTATGTATGGACCCCCTTCGGGTAAAAGCCTCCTCCAAGGATTTCCACTTGGCTCTATCTTTAGCTGAGGCTAGCCACCTTCGACCCGCTATCTCCACTATTTCGTCTACCCATCTGGCATATGGCCTGCCTCTGGCTCTGGTGCCTCTTGGTCCCGACCATCTAACTGATCTTGTGGTCCATCTATCGTCACCGTATCTAGCCACGTGACCTGCCCACCTCCATTTCCTTTGTAGTGAGAAAGATAAGGCGTCAGTGACTTTTGTTTTCTTGCGAATGTCCACATTCTTCACCCTATCTTTTAATTTTATGCCTAGGTAACTTCTTTCCATTTTTCTCTGGGTAGTCTGAATTTTGTTTCTGGTTTTGTGATCAAACGTCCAAGTTTGGCAACCGTAGGTAAGACATGGTAATATTTCTGAATCCATAACTATTTTCTTAGCGGGCAACGGGAGCTGCGATTTGAATATTTCTTTATGAGCCCAGTATTTATTCCAGGTGATCGCTATTCTACGCTCTACTTCTTCTATATTTCTTTCATTGTTAAAAGAGATCTGTTTGCCAAGGTAGGTGTACTTTTCTACAAACTCGAGAGGTATGTTATTTACCAAAATGGGTGATTTGTGGAAATTAGTCATTACTTTCGTTTTGTCGAGGTTCATTTCTAATCCAACTTTGATACTAGCCTGATGTAGGTTATCGATCATACCATTTAATTGCTGTGCGGTCTCTGAAAACAGAATGATGTCGTCGGCAAACCTGAGGTGACTTAGAAACTTCCCATTAATATTGATGCCTTGTTTAGACCATGGTAATGTTTCCATTATATGTTGTAAGACGGCTATAAACAGTTTTGGAGAGATCGGGTCCCCTTGTCTTACGCCTCTATCTATGTTAATTTTTGTGCCTGTTCTATCTAACTTGACTCTACTCGTACTATTGGCATAGATATTTTTCAAAATGTTTATGAATTTTTCTTTTATATTTTGAGCTTTTAATGCTTTCCAGATGCTATCGTGTGATATTGAATCAAAGGCTTTTTTGTAGTCGATGAAAGCTAGATATAATGGTCTTCGGAATTCTAAATATTTTTCTATTACTTGGTCGACTACTTGAATATGGTCCACGGTGCTGAAGTAGCTTCTGAATCCTGCTTGCTCGATTGGTTGATGTGCGTCAATGTCTGGCGATATCCTTTCGAGCAAACAGGAAGCAAATAATTTGTAGAGGCAAGGCATGAGGCTTATAGGACGGTAGTTCCCTATGTCCGCTGGATCGCCTTTTTTATATAGTAAGATGATTTCAGATTCCGTCCATAGCTGTGGCACAGACTCTTCATGCAATATCTTGTTCCATAGGAGTGTGATAGGTGACAGTAGTAAAGTCCTTGCAAATTTGATGCATTCGTTTGTGATTCCATCTGGCCCCGGGCTTTTTTCAGACTTGAGCTTCATAATTTGTTCCAGGATTTCAGGTTCCGTGAACTCTTGAATTGGGGAGGTATCTTTGCATGTTTTATAAATATTTGTTTGATTTAATGAGTTTGTTTTGCTATATAGTTTTGTATAAAAGTCTGTAGCTATATTTATGATTTCCGTTCGGGATTTGAATTTGGTAGAGCCACGCTGAAGTGATATAATCCAATTCTTTTGTCTATCTAGCTCTTTATTCGCTTTTTTAGCTGATCTAGACTTTTCTAGGTGTCGCTGTATGGTGTTTATTCTGTAGGTATCGTAGCATCTTCTTATTTCTTTATTTGTAATTTTGTAGAGTTCCTTCAGCTTTTCTCTATCATTCTTGTTTAGTTTTGACTTATTTTGTAAACTGTTTCTTTCTTTCATAAGCTCTAGTGCCTCCTCTGACAAAATTCTGCGTCTTTCTTTACTTTTAATACTTTTCAAGCCCTCAAACATAGCGTGCATAATTTTTCGGCAGTATTCATCGGCTTTATAGTTTTCTTGTGTCGATATAAGTTCCGGTATATATGTTTTTAGGTTTTCAAGGTATATTTCTTGCTCTTTCAACGTTTTCAGAGTTGTTGATATATTAGAAAAGTTCCGCCTACTTTTTTTCATTGATTTCAGATTGATTGTAGCTCTTAGTAATCTATGGTCTGAGCAAAAGGAGAATGACGATAGTACGTCATATTTAGAAAATAAGTGGGGTTTTGTAGTCATAATATAATCAATCTCATTTTTTGTATTTTTGTCTGGAGAGATCCATGTCCATCTATTTTTATCTTTTAACTTGAACATGGTATTTATAATTTTCATGTTGTATTCATATGCGAATTGAATGAGTCTTACGCCGCGTATGCTCCTGTTCCCATAGCCATATTTGCCGGTAACTAAATGCTCATGGCTTTTGGGTATCCCGATCTGTGCATTAAAATCCCCCATAGAGATTATGTATTTTGTAGAGATAGAGTCATGAGCTTTCGCCAAGTCTTCATAGAAGTTGTCTATGTCTTCTTGAGATGAGCCTTCAGTAGGTGCATATGCCTGTATTATTGCAAAAAGTAAGTCTTCCATTTCGATTTCCAATACACAGACTCTCTCCGATATTCCGCTGAATTTTTTAATATTTGCTCTATATTTTTTCTTGACTAGGAAGCCCACTCCATAAAGACCTTTGGTAGTGCCTAGGTAATGCATGATGTAATCTTCATCCTCGATAATATTCTCTCCTAGACGACGGACTTCACTCATACCTAATATATCATGGTTAATGTTTTGTAGAGCTGCCTTTAATTCGATAAATTTTTTTGCTGACGATAATGATTTTACGTTGAGAGTACAGATATTCAATTTGCTTTTCTTTACCATTTGTGTTTTCCTTGGAGGGTTTTGGTCGAACTCTCCCGCGGTGACCAGCCGTACTGGGAGATTGTAGGGAGGTAGAGGGTCCTTTTGTGGTTGCTATACTGCGTTGGGCTGTGTTGTCTTCGCTTGGCCTTGAGAAGAATGTGTCTGAGAATAGTTTAGTTTCGGTTTTTGTATTATATAATCTTTCATGTAAGTTGCTTTATTTTTCTTAGATGGTTGTTTATTACTATGTAGAGCTGTTTGACTGCTAGCCTGAGAAGTCTCCGGGGATTCGGAGAGGTTTCTCTTGTTTAAGTGGTTGCGAGAAGCGGGCTTGTTCTTGTTCAATATAACAAGTTTGTCATATTTTATAAAAGCAGTATTCCCTGCCTCTTTCTCTTTCTGTAGTTGGCTTTGCAGCTCCTTGCGCTTGTTAAGGACTTCCATTGGGTAATCTTCTTTCATGTAGTACGAGGTGTTCTGTAGACATTGCTTGTTTTTTTTGAATTTTGATTTTAAATCCCAATGTAGAGAACGATATCACAACCGGCCTGACTTTCTCACCTTTCTTTCCCAGTCTTCTAACAGCTTCGATGTGGCTACTATCACATTGGATTTTGAAGTAAGTATTTATTAAATTAATTATTGTGTCCTCTAAGTCGTGGTAAGATTTTTCTCGCTCTTCTACTCCGAACAAGACAAGATTCTTGCGTCTAGTATGTCTTTCTAGGTAGCTTATTTTTGTGCTTTGTTCAAGGACTTTTTTCTCCAAAAGTTCGTTTTTTAATTCCAAACTGTTAAACTTTTCGTTGATATTGTTATTAATTGTGTTTTTAATATCTTCCTTCATCTCTAGCATGTCTTGTTTTTGTTGTTTTAGATCTTGTTGCATGTTCAGTAACATATTTTTTATTTCTTCCATATTGTATTAAGATTTGTGTATTATGATGTGACACCAAGCGACCTCTATCTTCTGGTAATACTTCTTTTCAATTCCTATAAATCATTTGACTGTGCTACAAATTTCGAATCCAAGTTTTCAATCATTTGTACAACAGAAAAAAGTTTATTTCGGTGAGTCGTTTGTTATCGATAAGAAGTCGCCACCTAGCGGAGTTCAACGTGTCGGCATATAGGCTCCACGCAGAAAGTTCAGCGCACGCTCGCTAGATGGCAATGCGCGTAATTACGCTATGATTTTGCAGAGTGATTGATGCACAAATTTTTAGGTTATCGATATTTCACTTTATACTAATAATCCAATTCGCGACTTTCACACTCGTATTTAACTTTAATTTTCAAAATCTGGCATGTCAAATTCTGTTATTAGTTCGAATTTCTGCGTTTTTCTATGTTTTAGCACTATTTTATTTCCTTCGTACTTGGATCACTTTTTCACTTATTTGGCACAAAATCTTGCTATAGCTTCAGAACTTCATTTCACTTCTATAGTTTGTCATCTAATAAAACTTATGTACCACATTTTAACACGAATTTCATGCTAAATAGATTTAAAAATAGTAAAAATACACGGAGAATAACTCAGACAATGTTAACGGTCGCACTGCAGCGCCCTCTCCCGGGGTAGAAATAGGGGTTTGAAATTTGTGTAGTCCACGCGGACGAAGTTGCGAGCATGAGCTAGTTACATATAGATGGTGCAATTGTCAATAACTAGCAGTGTTGCACATAAAATATTCATCTTGTACGATAGTACGGAACCCTTCGTGTGCGATTCCAACTCGCACTTGACCGGTTTTATTTTTCTAATGCTAAACCAGACAAGGGCGAGTCAAACTCGCGCACCAAGGGTTCCATACCTCGGAAAAATACATTTATTTTTTGCTTTGAATCAGAGACAGACAGACAACCAAGTGATCCTAGAAGGGTTTCTTTTTCGTTTGGAGATACCTAAAAATTATCTTAATTGTTGTAAGATAAAACATTTTATTAAGTAAGTATCTTAAATTATAAGATATTTTTTATATTGTATTTGTTTATGTTGTATATTTTTATGTTGTATTTATTAATACTTCTAAATTAATATTATGTTAACACTTTAATATTTACAATACGAGTAGTTCATAGCTAGCTCTGTTTGATAAAAGATAGCTGACATCCCGGAGACGGACATAGACTAGTTTTTATCCCAGAAAATCCAAGAGTTCCCATAAAGTTTTCAAATAAACCTGAATCCACGTAGACAAGGTCCTCGACTTCATCAAATTGTAAATATTTATGTATAGTTTACCAAACCATGGGTAACTAATAATTATGACCGGTTATTATTAATACTTACCTCATTAATTACATTTACCGTAAGATATAATGTAGATAAAGAATTAATAATTCACTGACCGGGAGCAATTTAATTTTATCCGTTGAGGAGTTCCGTTCTCCATTCAAGGTATTCACCAAAATATCTTCACCTTTGAGTGAGACGATTTGACGATACTCCTTTCAAATAATAAAGAATTATTATTGAAAACGGTTCCAATATAACGAAAATATAAAATAACATTGCAAAAAAAACATTCGCGTCGAATTGAGAACCTTCTCCTTTATTAGAAATCAGTTAATAGTCATTTATTATCTATGAGGGTAGAGATCACTTTCGTGTTTGCAAGCTCAACTGTTCAGCTTCCTCCATGGTATCAGGCAGCTTGATGCCCAGGGTCTCCGGAGTCAGGAAGAGGAGCAGCCCCGACAGCAGTGCGAACGAACCGAACAGCACAGATGGAAAGTGCTCCCAAATTGTTAATGCCTGAAAACATAAAGTTCCAGGCTTCATCAGACACTCTTGAGGCATAAAGTCTCTTTTTTATTATTACAAGATAGGCTTGCGCTTGTTGACAATCGTGCCATCTATCTATCATCCACTCATGCCATCAAGGTATTTAAGTTATATTCGTGGCAGGAAACAGACTCCAGACTGAAGGGCATATCAAACCCTAGCGATTCGTATTAGAAACGTTGAGCAAAAACGTTTCATGCTAGTAGATTGGATGTCGCATAAGGTTTGTTTAACAGAATGCAAATATTACTGAAAAGACAAAGAAAGGGTTTGTGCTACTCCTTATCTAATGGAAAATCAAATATGTATCTGACTGCTGCTGCTTCAATTTCTCAATTTAAAATTAATCAATGCTTTCAAGTGCTCTCAAATTCTCCCTAATACTCTACTCAGTAACCGTCTCTAGTAACTAAGTGGTAACACAAATAAGCAATACCGCTCTCAGTAACCGTCTCTAGTAACTAAGTGGTAACACAAATAAGCAATACCGCTCTCAGTAACCGTCTCTAGTAACTAAGTGGTAACACAAATAAGCAATACCGCTCTCAGAAACCGTCTCTAGTAACTAAGTGGTAACACAAATAAGCAATACCGCTCTCAGTAACCGTCTCTAGTAACTAAGTGGTAACCCAAATAAGCAATACCGCTCTCAGTAACCGTCTCTAGTAACTAAGTGGTAACACAAATAAGCAATACCGCTCTCAGTAACCGTCTCTAGTAACTAAGTGGTAACACAAATAAGCAATACCGCTCTCAATATATTTTGATGGTTACCATTGCAGGCGTAAGAGGCGACAGGACGGCCCCGAGGCGTCCCACGGTCGACGTGAAGGCGAACAGGCTGTGGCGGTACTTGGTGGGGTACAGCTCGGTGGTGTACACGTACGCGGAGGTCACCACGGTGGATATGGCGTATTTACCGACCAAGTAAAATGTAAGCGATAAGCCGTTGTATCCTACAAGAGTAAACAGAGCATTGTTCTCGTATTTTGATTGTGAAGATAAAAGAAGTAAAAACAAAATTAATTTAAGAGGTTTTATAGTAAAGAAACATAATAGTGAAGCAGATAATTCACTAGCTAAAAAAGTTTACTATGCAAACACCAGGTACCTACCACACCACTTTCTAGATTTAAGATTCTATAGCATTGACCAGACTAAAACAAAGTCGTGGGACGAGTCGAAATTGTATTTACTAAGGCTAAACCACGCCGCACGATTCTTTTTATTTTCATGTTTTTAGTTTTTTAATTAGTTAGTTTATTTATTTTTGTGCCTCATCATTACAAGGTTTCTTTCTTTCAAGTTTAACTAAACTCTATGATCCGCCAATTTGTTTTGGCCGCCATTTTGAATTGAATTTTTCATGGACGGTCTTTGGAGTTTTGCTATTTGTCAAGGCGTTTGATATCCATATTGAGGAGATTGAAAATAGTAATCCACCGTTTTGTGGTAGCGGCCACCTTGGATTTGGATTTTTTACATGATGTACAGTTTATTCTACTAGTTACATCCTCTCATATTTTGATACGCATATTGAGGGAGTTGAAAAAAAATGTGATCCACCATTTTGGATTTACAATGAATGAGATGAAAACTGAATACAGATGACTCTATTGTCAACAGAACTAAAGGTTTGTACCGAATTTAAGATCAATCGGTCAACAAAAGAGGGTTAAATTTGAATTACTAGATTTGATCCACACAAGACATAAAACAAGCTAAATAAACCGGCTATAATTAATGTTCCAAAATTCCAATCCGATTACTGTTCTAAGGATCACCAAGCCGAGGATTGTATTAGAATAGGAGATTTACATACCACTTGGTATAAAAGCAAATGCAAACTGACATCCCGCACATAACCAGAATCCACCGATCAGCACTGGCTTCCTACCGATCCGATCCAACAGCAAGATGGCGGTCCAAAACCCAGGAATTTCTACCAGAGCCACATAAATATAGTTTAGATATCTATTTCCTGACAGATTCACAGAGTTAATGATCAATCCATGATACACCAGTACATTTGTGATCCACACTATTGGAATAACCGTACAGCGCAATAGCATTATGGGAGATCTTATGACTTGAATCGGCAACCAAGGTTCGTTAGGCTTTTCTTTTAACTTCTCAGCTTCTGCGGTGTCACGGAGCGCTTGCAAAGATTTATCTGACAATGATTTTTTATTTATTATCGCTACTCTTTTGAGAATGGCTTCAGCCTCTTCGTATCGACCTTTGCTCATGAGCCAGCGGACTGATTCAGATATAATCCAGAAGTACGTTATAATAAGCAGATGTGGAGCGTAGATGATTTGTGTCAGAGGACGCCAGTCGGGCACACCCCACGCGACCAGCCCTAGCGTGACTTGTCCCAACGCATATATTGTTGACATGGTGGCTCCTGCGATCACCCGGCGCTGAGGACCAGCCAATTCTGTGACTGAAAAAAATAGTACGTCATTATACTACTCTGTAGTATTTAGTTTTAGTAGATAAATGCATTCAGAAATTACTCTTAAGTAGTTACCTAAAATATAACACGACATAAAGGCCGCACCACCGACAACTGCCTCGAGAATCTCAGTGATAAGGAACCACTCATAGGAGTTGACAAAGGATCGGACGAGCCCCAAGCAGCCGGCGTTGAAGGTGTTGATGATGAGCGCCACGCGCCGGCCCCAGCGGTCCGAGATGTAGCCGGTGATTGGTTGCATCAACATTGATCCTACCGTTCGGTACGAGCCTATCTGCGTTCGCTTCCATTCCTGACACGCCAACCCAAACTAGAAACCCAATAGATGTTGAAAGAATAATGGTCAAATTGAGCGTAATTGCAACAGAAATGAAATGTTTCTCAAATGCAAGCTTATGTACCTTCTTCAAGGCATCGTCAAGGTCTACAGTCTACACCCGTACATAGTCGGACACGGACACGTACAGCGATTTGCCTTCTCGGTTCTGATTGTCAAGAGTGAATAGGCATCTTCTGGACAGTAGCCATCATAGGCTGCATCATCATTTGCAACTAATCTTTAAAAAAAACATACCATGGAAAGAAAAACCAATTTCCAGAGGGCAGTCAAATATGTACATATTTGCCTACATGTAGGCAAGGCAGTTATCGAAGCTGCTCGTGCTGGTGCCTAGAATGGCGTTAAGTACTTACGTCATACACAATGCTCAGCGTGTTCTGGTACACGTACTCCTCGCAAGGCTCAGTGTGTGTGGAGTCGAACCACTCCTTAGGACACTGTCCCGCGCCGCCGCTCGCTAGGGAGCTGTTCTGGTATCACTCTCAGTTGTCGAAGCTGCTCGTGCTGGTGCCTGGAATGGCGTTAAGTACTTACGTCATACACAATGCTCAGCGTGTTCTGGTACACGTACTCCTCGCAAGGCTCAGTGTGTGTGGAGTCGAACCACTCCTTAGGACACTGTCCCGCGCCGCCGCTCGCTAGGGAGCTGTTCTGGTATCACTCTCAGTTGTCGAAGCTGCTCGTGCTGGTGCCTGGAATGGCGTTAAGTACTTACGTCATACACAATGCTCAGCGTGTTCTGGTACACGTACTCCTCGCAAGGCTCAGTGTGTGTGGAGTCGAACCACTCCTTAGGACACTGTCCCGCGCCGCCGCTCGCTAGGGAGCTGTTCTGGTATCACTCTCAGTTGTCGAAGCTGCTCGTGCTGGTGCCTGGAATGGCGTTAAGTACTTACGTCATACACAATGCTCAGCGTGTTCTGGTACACGTACTCCTCGCAAGGCTCAGTGTGTGTGGAGTCGAACCACTCCTTAGGACACTGTCCCGCGCCGCCGCTCGCTAGGGAGCTGTTCTGGTATCGCTCGCAGTTGTCGAAGCTGCTCGTGCTGGTGCCTGGTATGGCGTTAAGTACCCACTCTGGAGCATACTGAGGATTTTCGTCGTCGCATTGTGGTATTAGGCATCTGTTATGATTAATAAATATTTTAGCGTTTAAATTAAAAAATAGTCTGTATCTAACTATTTGTTCACTTTCCTTTTATTGTTATGACATAGTCAAGTAATAACTAATCAGTCATTATCATACGTTCGTTCACAAAAAAGAAAGTGGATAATAAGACGAACAATGAGGGTGAATTATTGCCACAGGAGCTCAGCCCGAGTAACTGCTCGTCAAGAGCAATCCAACGCGTATAACTTCCACCTGCCTCTCAACGGATAGGCGGAAGGCGAATAGAGATCGAGGTTTATCTTTCTGAGCTACTTCTTCTTACGCACTTCTAACTTTTAGGAGTTATGTGCATTTTAAGTGATTAAATATCACTTGCTTCAACGGTGAAGGAAAACATCGTGAGGACACCAGCATGCCTGAGAGTTCTCCGTAATGTAAAGTCTGCCAATCCGCACTTGGCCATCGTGGTAGACTATGGCCAACACCCTTCTCATTCTGAGAGGATACCCGTACTCTATAGTGAGCCGACGATAGGTGAATTATGATGATGATGACATAAAATTATAGACGACTCAATATCATTCAAATAGTTGTAATTGACTGAATCTAAAACTGAAGAAAAATTACGCATAATGTTAAAGACATGAATATTAGACAAACATTAATTATTGACAACTAGCTGCAGCCAGTAAATACCTTGTGGGGATCCTAGAGGTGGTAAAAATATATTCACCAGTAGCCATTGCTGAAAAAATAGCAGGAAACATCGCCAACAGGATAGTCCAGAGCTGATACTTCCCCAGCTGCCCCAGCTCATCCGTCAGCACGTCATCCAAGTCTAATTTCTTCTTTACCTCCTTTTTATTACCAATTTCTATTTGCTCGTTGAGAGGCATTTCTTTCTACTTTGTTGCTTTCTTTTTGTTTGAATGTATTGTATTTGACAAGAGACTGTCGTCTCTCAAGATTATTTTGCAACTATCTGCGACTTTACTAACTCCGCTCGGATTTGAATGTTGAATCCCGTTGGGATTATCTTAGGGTGCGTGTACTTTATGAGAGGCTACATGCAAAGTTTTAAGTTTGTTGGTCCACCAGTTCAGGCTGTGGGTACGATACTGTTTTAGAAAGAGTTTTTATAATAAGCTTTCAGAAAATATATTGGAGATGTCTCTCAACAAGTTCAAAGTTTTCATAAAACGTAAACTAATTGAAAAATCCTATTACAATGTAAAGGATTATTAATTAAATGATAAGCAAGCTTGGGAATGAGTTGCTTAGCGGCTTTGTGGTAGTTCTAATAAGTTTAAATAATTTTGTAAGGTGTTTTTTTATTTTATTTTTATTCAGATACAAGTTAGCCCTTGACTGCAATCTCACCTGGTGTTAAGTGACGATGCTGTCTAAGATGAAAGCGGGCTAACCTGGAAGGGGTATGGCAGTTTTTAATAAACCCATGCCCCTTCGGTTTCTACACTGCATCGTACCGGTATGATAATAAAATGAATACCCGGATGAGTTCGTTGTGGGCTCTTCTCAGACTTGGGCGCGTTTGGAACCCTCGTAGCTTTAGTTTTAAGTTTGCGTAATAATTATCACCACTATATCTTACAAATCCAACAACTGACTGTCAAAAAGAGTAATTTATTTCCTATTTTGAATAAATTATTCGACTTTGACTTTGACTTTGAGAGAGAGCCAGTGCGTGCCAGACCTTCGTTATTTTAGAAAAGCTGAAAGTTTCTCTGTGTATAGCCCCCAACACAGGGAGGAAAGATCAGCGACTATAAAGTTTGGATCATGGTGGCTTTGCACGCGCTTGCTCTTAGTCCGTTTTATTTGTATTATAAAATAAAAAGATAGCGGCATTTCAAACAGTACAATCTTATATCTACTATTATTATACTTAAGTGTAATAATAAAACTGTAACTGGACGATTCCTGTACATTTAATATTAATATTGTTGGCTGTCTGTCTGTCTGTGCACGCTGAAACTACTGAACAGATTTGAACTTACTTATAACTAACAATCATCATCATGATCAACCCATTACCGGCCCACTACTGAGCTCGAGTCTCTCCACAGACTGAGAAGGGTTTAGGCCATAGTCTGCCACGCTGGCCCAATACGGATTGGCAGACTTCACATACCTTTAAGAACATGAAGCATGAACTCAGGCATGCAGGTTGTTTTCAACAATTGATATTTAATTGTTTTAGAAACGCACATAACTCCGATAAGTTAGTGGTGCGTGCCCGGGATCGAACCCCCGATCATCCGAAAAGAAGGTGGACGTCTTAACCACTAAGCTATCACCACTTACTCCGTGCGTACTTATAGCCAATACTCAGGATTATCATAGATAATTTTTATCAGAAAACAATAGAGTTAGATCGGGATATGGAGTCAAAATTTTTATCGAAAGTATTATTCTACAACTCCGTGTTTGACCCGATTTAAATAATTTGCCTTTTTACAAAGGTTGTAATGTGAAAGAACCAATTTTCACAATTCACTTTTTTACAAAGGTTGTTAGTCAAAGAACCGATTTTCATAATTCACTTTTTTACAAAGGTTGTAATGTCAAAGAACCGATTTTCATAATTCACTTTTTTACAAAGGTTGTAATGTCAAAGAACCGATTTTCACAATTCGATTTTACAAAGGTTGTTATGTCAAAGAACTGATTTTCACGATTCGCCTTTTTTACAAAGGTTGTAAAATGTCAAAGAACTGATTTTACCGATTCTTTTTTTTACAAAGTTTGTTCTATCAGGTTGGCTCTATGTAAAGGTGAAGATTTGATGACTAGTTTTGGAGATAGACAACAGAACTCCTGTTTAGGAGTTCCGTCGTCTATCTCCGACACACAACAGCAAATCAATCGCGTTCAGTGTAATAGCTGTTTACTCTTTTAGTATAATAACCTCTTTACCATAATACATAGGTAACTTAATAAATAATACATTTTTATTTCTTCCCTATTAGTAACAGATTTGATTTCGGTTAAAAAATTGGTAACTTTTATCAGTGCAATTTAATACTTAGAGGTACTGGTTTCATTATCATTCTGGACATTTCACGAGAAAAGTTTAGTCTATAATATAATAATATTTGTTTAAATGGCAATACGTAGGCTCCCCGTGCAAAGTCGGGGCGAATCAATTACCTAGTTGAGATATAATAATTTGATCATTAAGTTAATGAAATATTATAAGGATAGAAAAAGGTTGTAGCTTATCTGATTATAGTTATCTAGTATAAGTACAAAACTGCATTATCTCACACGGGTCATTTGCATTTTCTAGAATTAAACGAAGGATGATTTAAATATACTTCTCATCAAAAAAAATCCTCAAAAATCGAAACACTTCAAAATAAAATATGTTGCAAAGTGATGAGTATTTTAGGTCTATGAAAGTGATTTGATTTTTTTGATGAGAAGTATAAGTGATCGGAAGTATGGGCAATGGGCATATGAAATAGGCATGCCAGTTGTTAGGACTCAATACTAGAAATGCATTTGTATAATATAGGTATTAAGTAACACTAGTAATATCTATCGGATTTCCTTGAAAATATTTTTTAAATCACAAAAACGAAACAAACTTAGAATAACAAGAAACAAAATAAAAACTGGCCAAGTGCGTGTCGGCCCATACGCAGTGTAGGGTTCTGTAGTCACCCACCACAATAGGTATTGTTTACTCCAGCCATTTCGGTATAGGTAGGGAACTAGCGGACTGTATTTCGATACAACATTACTGACGCGACACGGATGAGGAGAACATACTAGGAAAGCTCAACTCAGCAGTCTCGTCGTGTATCGTCATGTCGTCGTTAATAATGCTGCTCTGGACTATAAAGTATTTAATGTACAGAAATCTTCCAGCTGTAGTTTCATTATGAGGATAGATCCATGCTATATAATGGATATAATTAGTAACCTTAGATGCTACAGTGTAGCTCTTTACGCAGTTCCTTCCTCTTTCTGAAGATAAAGGTTGTTGATTGGAAACACCAAAATTATGGAGTCACTAATATTTATTGCAAGCTTAGCATTATCAGTACAATATTTAACCTAGGTATAAAATATATTATGTAGAATGTAATATAGTCACAAGAAGTTTTTTGGGTTTTTACGATTTCGTACCTCAAAAGGAAATAAGGAACCCTTATAGGATCACTTTGTTGTCTATCGAGTATGTCAAGAATAACTGATAAGGAACTTTCTGTTGACCTACAATCTAGACTAGAGTCATGAAATTTGGCAGGTAGGTAAGTCTTAACATAATATATAAATACGTTTTTGTTTTGTATAATAACTAACACAATAACACGTAAGTACTTTATTTAGTGTTCGATTTTTAACAAATTTTTAGAGAGTGGTGGTTTTTTTGGAGAGTGACTAGTTTTATTCATGGCTTGTATTACTTTATCAATTATTGTCATACTCTGTTTTGTGTGTCCAATAAATAAAAATAAAATAAAATAAGGCACAAGTAAAGGAAAATATCCGAAAACCTGCTAACATCACAAAAAAATAAATGTTTGTTGTTGTGTCTTCTCGACAAACTAAAGTCTATCGGGGTAGTTACGGGCCTCGAGGCCGAGTCTCCTTGCTTCGACGTGTTCTCACAAGTTTTCGGGCTACCTTAGTGATGAATTCACTAAATTTCATATAGATGGCGCAATTGTCATTAACTTTCAGTGTTGCACATAAAATGTTCATTTTATACGAAGGTACAGAACCCTTCGTGTGGGAGTCCGACTCGCACTTGACCGGTTTTTATTTTTTTCCAATTATAAACGAAAAAGGGTTCCTTTTTCGTTTGGAGGTACGGAACCATAAAAATTATTTTAATTGTTGTAAGATAAAAATTTGTTTTAAGACAAAACATTTTATTGAGTAGGTATCTTAAATTATAAAATACTATTTACATTGTATTTGTTTAGTATTATTACTTCTAAATTAATATTGTGTTAATTATATTTACATTAATATTTACAATACGAGTAGTTTATAACTAGCTCTGTTTGATACTAAGATAGCTGACATCCCGCAGACGGATGTTACACATAGACTAGTTTTTGTCCCAGAAAATCCAAAAGTTCTCATGAAATTTTCAAACCTGAATCAACGTGGATAAGGTCCCTGACATCATCAAATTGTAAATATTTATGTATAATGACCGGTTATTATTAATACTTACCTCATTAATTACATTTAGGTACCGTAAGATATAATGTAGATAAAGAATTAATAATACACTGACCGGGAGCTGTTTAATTTTATCCGTTAAGGAGTTCCTCTCCATTCAAGGTGTTCATCGAATCTTCACCTTTAAGTGGGACGATCTGACGATACTCCTTTCAAATAATAAAGATTATTATTGAAATCGGTTCCAATATAACGGAAATACATAATTTGCATAAAAACATTCGCGTCGAATTGAGAACCTTCTCCTTTTTTAGAAATCAGTTAATAGTCATACTATCTAGGATGGTAGAGATCACTTTCGTGTTTGCGAGCTCAACTGCTCAGCTTCCTCCATGGTGTCAGGCAGCTTGATGCCCAGGGTCTCCGGAGTCAGGAAGAGGAGCAGCCCCGACAGCAGCGCGATTGAACCGAACAGAACAGATGGAAAGTGTTCCCAAATTGTTAATGCCTGAAAACACAACATTTCTGAAGACACACATCAGACACTTTTTAAGCATAAAGTAATTTTTTTAGGGTTCCGTAGTAAACAAGGAACCCTTATAGTTTCGCCATGTCCATTCGTCTGTCTGTCCGTCCATCCTCGGCTTATCTCAGAGACTATTAGTGCTAGAAATCTATAATTTGGCATGGGTATAAATATTTATCACGCCGACAAAGTGGTGAAATAAAATTTTGATAAATAATTTTTTTTAGGGTAGCTCCAGCTCCCCTACATGTAAAGTGGGGATGAACTTTTTTTTCTTGTCTACCCCATAGTGTGGGGTATCGTTGAATAGGGCTTTTAAAAATACTGTGGGTCTGGGAACATCATTTTTTGATTACTAGATCCGTTTGTAAAATATGATGTCTAATCAATTTTAAAGGAAAACTATCATGGCTAAACAGGGTTCACAGGTTAAGGAGTTACATCTGTTTTTCGAGGATTGTGATTACGGAACCCTACACTGCGCGTGGCCCTCCATGCACTTTGCCGGTTTTTATTTTCATCTCTTTACAAGATAGGCTTGCGCTTAGTCAAATTTTGGTTGATCAATTTACTGAGTGACCTTCAATCACTTTGGCGTGAGCGCATCCCTCCCTACCAACACCAAATAGATGTCATTGAGTTGAGCACCTAGTTGATCGTATGGACGCCTGTTTACACTTCCGGGTGCCATTTGGTCATGTTGGCCGCCACAGTGTATTGTGCTGTGATCAATATGGTATTGGTGGCGCGCGAACGTTAAGTTTTAGCAGAGTTTTAGAATATTACTTATTTTTCCTGTCTATGGGACCTTAGTTCTGAAGAATATATAAAGATAGAAACAAAAAAGCCAAACTTGCTAAAAATTAAAGCAAACAGAGCCTGATGCGGATGTCGCGTCTCAAAGGGGCTAGAACCCAGAGCCGTAAAGCCAGTTAATAAAAATAGTAAGTATAAACTAACAGGTTGATCCAAAAACACTACCACCGTGTAGACTAAATTTGACTAAGAGGAGGTTCGATTTAGTTTAGAATCTTATCAGAAATGTCAGTGATAATATAAACGACGGCTTAGTGTACTTTATGTAGCATGAAGGAAAGGTAAACGCCAAAAAAACCGAACCTCCAAAGTTGGTTGACCAGTCAGTACTGCTGTGCATTGACCAAAGGGCATATCTCATCAGGACATCATGGCCTGGTAGCTTGAGCTACCAAACGAGGATTACCACAGCAGATACAAGGATCGTCACGTGCAAATGATATCGTAACGCACGTTCAGTACATTCTGAGTAGGGGCGTCCCTGGTAGAGCACCTGGCGGCCGAGTGAGTGAGAGCCAAATAGCCGCTACACATGCGAGTAGTAGTGGTGGCGCAACAAAGCGGACACCAGGCAAGGTATCCATCATAGAGCTGCATACATTTTATTGGTAGCACGATTGGCGGCGCTGCTACTGATGTCCTAAGGACGCAAATAGGCAGTTTTGCTCTCAATATTATTTGATGGGCGTAAAATTACCATCGCAGGCGTAAGAGGTGACACGATGGCCCCGAAACGTCCCACGGTCGACGTGAAGGCGAACAGGCTGTGGCGGTACTTGGTGGGGTACAGCTCGGTGGTGTACACGTACACCGACGTCACCACGGCGGATATAGCGTATTTACCGACCAAGTAAAATGTAAGCGACAAGCCGTTGTATCCTGCAAGAGTAAACACAGCATTGTTCTCGTATTTTGATTGTTGTAAAGATAAAGTTCTCAAACCAAAACCGGACTTATTCTCATAAAAAGATCACCGAGCCAGTAAATTGTAGTAGTTTTACGTACCACTTGGTATAAAAGCAAATGCAAACTGGCACCCCGCACATAACCAGTATCCACCGATCAGCATTGGCTTTCTGCCGATTCGATCCAACAGCAAAATGGCGGTCCAAAACCCAGGAATTTCTACGAGAGCCACATAAATATAGTTTAGATATCTATTTCCTGACAGATTCACAGAGTTGATGATTAACCCATGGTACACCAGTACAGTCGTGATCCACATTATTGGAAGAATGGTACAGCGCAATAGCATTATGGGAGATCTTATGACTTGAATCGGCAACCAAGGTTCGTTAGGCTTCTCTTTCAACTTCTCAGCTTCTGCGGTGTCACGAAGTGCTTGCAAAGATTTATCTGATAAAGATTTTTTATTCATTTTCGCTACTCTTTTGAGAATGACTTCAGCCTCTTCGTATCGACCTTTGCTCATGAGCCAGCGGACCGATTCAGATATGATCCAGAAGTACGTCACAATAAGCAGATGTGGAGCGTAGATAACTCGTGTCAGAGGACGCCAGTCGGGCACGCCCCACGCGACCAGCCCAAGGGTGACTTGTCCCAACGCATATATTGTTGACATAGTGGCTCCTGCGATCACGCGACGTTGTGGGCCAGCCAATTCCGTGACTGAAAAATACAACTTCGTTATATTATAACGCTGTAGTATTAAGATTTAGTAGATGAATGCATGCCGAAATTACTTTTAAGTAGTTACCTAAAATATAACATGACATAAAGGCCGCACCACCGACAGCTGCCTCGAGAACCTCGGTGATAAGAAACCAGTCATAGGAGTGGACGAAGGATCGGACGAGCCCTAAGCAGCCGGCGTTGAAGGTGTTCATGATGAGCGCCACGCGACGGCCCCAGCGGTCCGAGATGTAGCCGGTGACTGGTTGCACGACCATTGCTCCTATCGTTCGGTATGAACCTATCTGCGATCGCTTCCATTCCTGGCACGCCAACCCAAACTAGAAAGTCAAAATAGTCATTGAACTATTGATTGTTGATTGAGGATTGATCTCCGAAGCGTTCAATTCGCTGCAGCGATCAATCCTTAATCTGAGTATAAGTTTATAAGTTAGAATATAAGTTTACATACATAAGTACAATTATTTAATACGTAGATTCTAGTCATTTGTAAGGAGCGCCAGCTCGCCAACAAACTGGCTCACCAGTTTGGCGAGAAAATAATAATGTAAATATTTGGTGTACCTACGCTTGTTATAAAAATAAAAAATAAAAAAAAATATTGTAAAAATGGGTGTAAAACAGAATTAAAATTTTATTTTATTTTATTTTATTTTATTGGTTTGCCAACAGATAGTACACATATTATAAAATAACAATTACAATTCACAGAGAAAAAATTTAGAGTGTACACCCAATTACTGGCAAACCGGCATGCATTTTAAAAGTTTGCAAGTGCGGCAAAATGTATGGCAATCAATAGGAAACCTTATTAAGTACTAGTATTTTATTACATACTATCGCTACAAGAATTAAAGTTGCCAGAGAACAGGGACGGAGCCAATTCAATATACGTCCGCATATTGTATTGTATTGTATTGTATTGTAAGTTTGATCATGCTGACATGCTGCATGACTCGCCGGTGGTGCAACTTGTGTAACATTATCCCGGATCGTGCCGGGATTGTCGCGGATACGTGTTTCAATTTTATGACTCATGATTAGATTATATTATATCTAAGATTAGGAAGTGATGGCAAATGTGTCTGCCTGCGCTGAGTAGTTGCATTATGTTTTTTTGATAACGATTTTCAGGTGCCATAAATACATAACGTAGAATTGTCTTTCATCCTGTGAGCCTGTGAGCCTGTGAGCCTAGCATCAGCCAAATTCATAATCGTTGCTGAATTGATTGTGACGTCTCGGTCTCTCATACCCTATCCTCATAATAAACCCGCGATCACAAGCGCCACGACAGGACTGTGACAGCTGGTGACAGCACTGTTGCGGCAGCGCTGCTGCGTGCAGCGTGGTTCGGAATCATACCTTTAGGTAGAAACTTACGTCATACGCAATGCTCAGCGTGTTCTGGTACACGTACTCCTCGCAAGGCTCAGTGTGTGTGGAGTCGAACCACTCCTTAGGACACTGTCCCGCGCCGCCGCTCGCCAGGGAGCTGTTCTGGTAACGCTTGCAGTTGTCAAAGCTATTCATGCTGGTCCCTGGAATGGAATTGAGCAACCATTCTGGAGCATACTCAGGCTTTTCACCGTCGCATTGTGGTATTAGGCATCTGGAATAATTATTAATAACCATACTTTGTTGTCTTCTATAAAGGTGCGTTTTTTATGTATGCTCACCAATTTCTACGAGACTTCTAGACCAATTTTCAAAAAGTTTCAATCAATAGAGGAAGTTTTAACTCCTCAATGCTGATAATGTAGGGTAATCATGAGTAATGCACTCTAGCCGTGAATTCAAGCAATGTTGATGGTAATTTATTTAGAGTAAAAATTAGAATAGAATAGAATAGAATATGTTTTTATTCAAGTAGACTTTTTACAAGCGCTTTCGAATAGTCGGGTAGTTTTAATTTACCACTTTTAAATAAACCAAACTACCAATTGTAAAATAGTTAAAATTATGACAGTGCATAGACTTTTGAAAATTTATTGTATATCCATAAATACCATAGACTTATTTTAGATAACCACATCACTGTTAAATACATAAACAAAAAAAGTGACTGTCATAATTTAAATACTAGAAATAAAAACACTCTTGTATTGCCCACTTAAAGATGTAAAGTTAGCAATTCATTTGTTGGTAAATTTATACGTTTTTATAATAAGCTTTCAGAAAACATATTAGAGATGTTTCTCAACAAGTTCAAAGTTTTCGTAAAACGTAAACTTATTGAAAAATCCTATTACAATGTAAAGGATTATTTAAATGATAAGAAAGCTTGGGAATAAGTTGCTTGACAGCTTTATGATATGTTTAAAAGTGTAATTTATTACGTATCAGTATATTATATTAAAGTTTTGAACAAATTATTGACTTTGACTTTGAAATTGTTTTCAAAGAACCGATTTCCAAAGCTGATACAAAGTAAAAATTGAAAAGAATTTTTATCTCCTTCCTTCCTTCCTTTTGAATGAATGAGAGAATGAAATGAATGAATGAATGAATTTATTGTTACCAAAAAATTAGTAAAAACACATACAAAGGAAAACAAAAATATAGGCAGGTACAATTTGGCGGCGTTATCGCTACCTAGCGATCTCTTCCAGGCAACCTAAGTGGTGCAACGGCATAGCTTTAGATTATTAGAGGTAGGTGGTAAAAGTATATTATGTACTAATTTCTACTATTCAGCTAAATGAAATGAAATGAAATTATTTTATTTGCTAAATATGGGTAGTTTACAAAGGTTTTAATACTTATTAATTTTATTTTAAATTTATTTGTCGACGAAACCACAACCTATTAAACGTAGGTTCATCGAATATGTACTCGTAAGATTGGTTGTGAGAAGTGGTTGACAGATGAATAGTGATCAAGGACTGATTTAGGTTGCTGAGATGGTTGCTAAGGTGGTTGCTAATTGGAGTATGGGCTTACCAATGAACATCATCTCAAGCCATCACCAGCGCGCTACTGAGCACGGCTCTCCTCTAACAATGACAATGTATCTGGGAAGATGTCCATAGTCTTACACACTAGGCAAATTCAGGTTGGCAGACTTCACACATTTTTAAAACTTTATAGAGAGACTAGCTTATACTCGCTACTTCGTCCGCGTGGACTACACAAATTTCAAACCCCTGTTTTACTCCCTTAGGGGTTGAATTTTCAAAAATTCTTTCTTAGCGGATGCCTACGTCATAATAGCTATCTGCATGCCAAATTTCAGCCCGATCCGTCTAGTGGTTTGATCTGTGCGTTAATAGATCAGTCAGTCAGACAGTCACCTTTTCTTTTATATAATTAGAAGAAAACAAATAGGTTTCCTCTCTATGTTTTTCTTCATGTTAAAGTTATTGATATTTAATTGTTTAAAACGCATAATAAGTAGGTATAACTCCACAAAATTATACGTCCGTCACCGTGCCTACAATCGAACCACAAACCCCCCTAAATATGAGACTTGAGACTTATTTACCAGGTTTACTGCATTATATTTTATTAACTATAGACCTACAGGTACATTTTCATTAATTGGAGGTAATTTAAGTTTTTATTTTAATTTGCACTTGTTATTATGATCACATACAATTTAGACTATTAAATCTCGAGTCATTTAGTTTAAGTGACTGCATCTAAGACAGATGAAACGTTATGCTTAGAATTAGAAAATGTTGGAAACAAAAATTTCTCTTAAGTCTGTAATTATAATTTATGAATATTGTAAATATTACATACCTAAGTGAATTATCTAATAATTATAATTATAATATTTTTGCTATACCCTTACTGGACTGGGTCTCATATGTACTTGTCTCATATTATTATTGTATGTGGATGCATGTAAAACGCAAAAATAAAGACTAATATAGACGAAAATTAATAACAAAAATACCTCGTTGGAATCCTGGCAGTAGTTAAAATATATTCACTAGTAGCCATCGCTGCGAGAACTACCGGAAACGTCGCCAGCAGGATAGTCACCAGCTGGTACTTGCCCAGCTGGCCCAGCTCGTCCGTCAGCACGTCGTCCAAGTCTAACTTCTTCTTTACCTCCTTTTTATTACCAATTTCTATTGTCTCGTCGAGAGGCATTTCTTTTACTTTATCATGTACTTGTTAAATGTATTGTATTTGACAAGTGACTGTCGTCTCTCAAGATTATTTGCAACTATCTGCGAGTTTCCTAACTTCGCGCGAATTTGAATATTTAAGTATTCCGTTGGGATTCCTTAATGTACTTATCGTGTTAGTGTGCGTGTACGTTATGAGAGGCTACATGCAACAAATTCAAGTTTGTTGATCCGCCGGTTCAGGCTGTGGGTACAACACTGTTTTATTTGTATTATAAAATAAAAACGGCCAAGTGCGAGTCAGGCTCGCGCAACGAGGGCTTCCTACAAATTCGTATTTTTTCGATATTTTGCACGATAATTCAAAAACTATGATTCAAAAAATAAATAAAAATCTGTTTTAGAACGCACAGGTGAAGACCTTTCATATGATACCCCACTTGGTATAGTTATCTTACTTCGAAAATTGAAAATACTAATTACTAGTTCATGACCACAATTTTTTTTTTTGTAATGTAACCACAAATTTACGGTTTTCAGATTTTTCCCCGAATATCTGCTATAAGACCTACCTACTTACCAAATTTCATGATTCTAGGTCAATGGGAAGTACCCTGTAGGTTTCTTGACAGACCGACAGACAGACAGACAACAAAGTGATCCTATAAGGGTTCCGTTTTTCCTTTTGAAGTACGGAACCCTAAAAAGATAGCGGCATTTCAAATAGTGCAATCTTTTTATTATACTTATAATAAAACTGTTAGTGGACGATTCCTGAACATTAAATAAGCATTATATTTTATTTTAATAATTGCAATCGAGGACCCAAAACATATGCAGTCTGTCTGTCCTGCTCCCGCACGCTTCACTCTCCAACTACTGAACAGATTTGAACTTACTTATAGCTAAAACTCTGAATTAACATATAAGATAGTTTTTATCCCAAAAAACAATAAAGTTAGTCCAGGATATGCAATCAAAAGTTTTGTCGATTGTATTACTCCGAAAACTAGGTCTTTGAACCGATTTTCACAATACATTTTTTTTACAAAGTTTATGCAAAGAACAGATTTTCTTAATAAATGTCAAAGAACTAATTTTTATAACTCACTTTTTAGCGTTGTGTACCTCAAAAGGAAAAAGGAACCCTTATAGGATCATTTTATTGTCTGTCTTTCTATCCGTCTGTCTGTCCTGTATGTCAAAAACACCTATAGGTTACTGCCCGTTGTCCTAGAATCATGAAATTAGGTAGCTTTTATTGCACAAGAAAAGGGGAAAATCTGAAACCTTAAAGTGGTTACAATAATAAAACATATTAAAATGTGTTTTTGTACAAATAACTAATATTTTCAATTTTCAAAGTAAGATAACTGTATCAGTCTTTTCCTGCACATAATAAAACAGGTTTTTATTTATTTTTGTGCAAACTGGTTTTTGATTTATTGTGCAAAATGACAAAAAAATATCCGAGTACGGAACCCGCGAGTCTGACTCGTATTAGGCCGGTTTAATTTTTTTTAAGCATGATAGTTTTTAATTTATCGTGCAAAATATTGAATTACGACTGTAGTACGGAACTCTCGGTGCGCGAGTTTGACTCGCACTTTGCCGCTTTTTTACAAAGGTTGTAATGTCAAAGAACCGATTTTCATAGTTCACTTTTTTACAAAGGTTGTAATGTCAAAGAACCGATTTTCATAGTTCACTTTTTTACAAAGGTTGTAATGTCAAAGAACCGATTTTTATAATTCACTTTTTATATTGGTTGAAAGGTGAAAGAATCGATTTTAATTACAAAGTTTTTAAATTATCGGGTTGGTCCCATGTAAAAGTGATGATTGATGAATAGTTTCATTATTAAACTTCAATACATACAATAATAATTAAACATTTAATTAATTTAATAATTTAATACATTTTTTTTCTTAACATTTTTTTTGAAAGAATATTAGCCATGTTAAATGACTAATATTCTCCTTTCCTCTCCAACTAAGCGTCAGGCTTGTGCTAGGAGTAGGTACGACAATAGTGCAACGGGCGGGGTTTGAACCGCCGACCTTTCGGTTTTCAGTCCACTCCTTTACCCGTTGAGCTATTGTGGCTCTAATTTGAATTTGGTAAAAAAATTATTGATACCTTCCTCAGTGCAATTGAATACTGGTTTCATTATCATTCAGGACATTTCACGAGGAACAATATTTTATTGTAAGTATAATAACATATTTTGTATAGGTATGGCAATACGTAGGCTCCACGTGCAAAGTTGGGGTGCATCAACTAGTCGAGATATAACAATGAGATACTGTCTGTTGTATCTTATCTTATTAAGTACCTATAGTTATCTAGTATCTATACATAACTGAATTATCTCATGCGAGTTGTTAACATTTTTTTGGAGTTCAACGAAGGACGATTTAAATTTTAAATTTCGGTAGGTACGTATCAAAGTCAAAGTCAAATGATTTATTCAAAATATAATAAATTACTCTTTTTGATGGTCAGATAAAGTAGTTCTCCTCAAAACAATCGGTACACTTGCAAACTAAAAGGAGTTGCAAAGCTCTGCGACAAGATATCCAAATAAAGTAATCCTTACAAAAGCGCCACAGACCTACTGTTTAGTACTAATTAGTATTCCAGTCAAGAAGCTGCTGCTGTATTTGGCGGCCACAGGGTTTGACAAGGGAGTGTGAGGTGGAGGCAATGGAGACGGTCGCAGTGATACAGGGATATCAAGCACCTGCATAGCCCCAAAGAAGAAGAAGAATTAGTATTAACTAACTAACTAATTAGTATAACAAAGCTGTTACGCCGTGGCAGTTCTAATCTTTAACGAATTCCCTTCCGACATACAATCACTTCCAATAAAACTATTTACTTACGCAAAAGTTGAAGAAATGGCTGCAAGGGAAAAAATTCTACTCTTTAGAAGAATATTTCCAACTAGATGATGCCCGCGACTCGTCCGCGTGGATGTAGGTTTTTTTTAAATCCCGTAGGAACTCTTTGATTTTCGAAAATAAAAAGTAGGCTATGTCACTCTCCAGATCTTTATCTATACCCATACAAAAAATCACGTCAATCCGTTGCTCCGTTGCGACGTGATTGAAGGACAAACAGACAAACAAACACACTTTCGCATTTATAATAAGGGTACTGATAGTAAGTGGTAGTAAACAAAATAATATAATCTTTGATAATAACATAACATATGACATAATGACATAACGTATCTGCATTATCGTGACATCTACAGTTTCCGATAAAACTGCGATAATCATATTATTATATTAGCGTCCATCAACCGTAGTACGTAAAGCCACTAAATCAATTAATCAATAATACAATATTATGTAAAATGTACTATATATTTATTTTTTCCTCCAACTTTGTCTGCGTTATATATTTCAAAGTTTAAATGACTTGCGCACCACCAATACATTGATAGGACTAGGTATCTCAAAAGCTTTCTCGCAATTAATGATTTTAAGCTTATTTCGTGGTTTAACGACATATTTTAATGTATAAAACGGGTACATACCACGATTAATTTTTGTTTTTATTTGTTGATATTTCAACCCAATTGCACGGGCCGTGGTCACGACGGGACGGCGGTGCTGCGAGAGATGAAGTTCGAGCTGTCAAGGGCAGTAACGAACTACCCTCTTTCTTGTTCATTTCGCTGGACCTTCACGAGCTGTCCGGCAAAATATACTCACAACGTCACTATTAACTGTAGATGTCGTACGATGCTGTCCTGGTTTGCATAATTCTACCACTGGATTCCACGTACTTGCTAGTTTAAAACCATCCTCACGTCCAAAAGTCTGCGATCGCGGAGCATATCCTACAGCCAGGCACAAAACATTGGATTGAACTCCACAATCATCGAGTTCTCTCCACCGACCGCCACTATATACCTAGACTAGTGCGCGAAGCGATTGAAATTCGCAAACACCAGAATTTCAATCGTGAGGATGGTTTTTAAATTAGTAGGTACTTGATTTGTCACTACTGGCCGGAACGGGGCGACTCTCTCGACCAATTAGAAACGTTTACGAAGAAAGGGTACTTGAAGAGGGGGAAAAGCCTACGCGAGAGTCTAGCCGGCATCCGGCTCACTGCGCCAGTTGATGTCTGTACATCAAACGTGAAGGTCAATACTGAAGTGATAAAGTATAAGGTGGTATCTTTATAATATTCATTACGAGTAGATTATGTATTATTTCCCTTCCATTAACAATTATAAAATAGTCTGATATCTCCTGACATCACAAAATGTAGGATTCTGTCGCGGTAATCTAAAATGGTGCTGACACTTGAAATTATCTTCGTGGTAGCTCCTTAATCTTCAGCGTTGTCCCTGGGCTTGATGATGCCGAGGCGGGTGGCCACGGCGGCCACGTTGGCGCGGACCTCCTCCTGCACCAGGTTGAAGGACATGGCCAGCAGCGCGATGCCGAACAGCAGGTACAGCGAGCACAGCGCGATGGAGTGCACTGCGTCCGCCGCCTCACCACTTTGACCCTGGAAATGGTGGAGTTATTGTTTTACTCCTTCTAATTGTCGTGGTGAGGGTGGTGAGGCAGAAGTAGGCGGCGTCCAGGTACGCCCAGCCCTCCCAGCGCTTGAAGAGGAACGTGCCTGTCACAGTGTAACAGAAGTTACCTGAGCAGGCACGAAGTCGCCAAAGCCGATGGTGGTGAGGGTGATGAAGCAGAAGTAGGCGGCGTCCAGGTACGCCCAGCTCTCCCAGCGCTTGAAGAGGAACGTGCCCATCACGATGTAGGACGCAACCAGGAACACGCACAGCCATATCGGTACTGGTTTTATCTGGAAAGAGAAATTTGTGTTCCATGGGATCATTTAGATTCATTTATTTATTTACCAATCCCAATGCGACGAACACCGCGCTTGGATTCAAATATTACTACTTGGTTAGAGCAAATACTATTGTTTCGATTTAGAGGGATTTTGTGTCAAATTATTAAATTTTGTAATAAACTCACTTCTTCTTTCACAGAGCCTTGTATTGCATAAATATCGGACTGGCGCGAACCCCAGGCTGAAACGATTTTAATTAGAGTGCATTACAATTTTATTATTAACTAGCTGCCCTGGCGAACTTCGTACACTCGATTCAATTTTTTAAAAATTTTCTCTCCGTAAGAACCTTCCTCGTACTTCAAGGAATGTTATAAAAAAAGAATTAGCGAAATTGGTTCAGCGGTTCTCGAGATTTGCGATGACCAACACATTTGGTGATTCATTTTTAAATTATACTTAGAGATAAACAACTGTATGTATCAAGCTTAAATTTTCAAAAATTGACGTCTCACCGGCAGAGCGGCCGCGTCGAATGGGCGGAGGCTCGTCACTCCACTCGTCCCTCTCTGGAGATGGAGTCTGCACAAACAATAATTATTATTCTTGAACTATAATATTTTCACATTTTTCTATACAGAAATGGGCCAACAAGTTGAAGTACGGCTGAAAGACGCATGCCTAGAAATAGGCTAGTTCTCCTGTACTGTCATTATCAGCATCACGATCAACCCATCGCCAGATCACTCTCAGCACGGGTCTCCTCTCAGAATGAGAAGGTCTAGAGACCATCTCGTCATCTGTAGTCGAACATGCTAACCACTAGACCTATAGTACGCGACAGTCGCAGGGTGGGAACGCCCCGCATACCCACGCAGCCCCCGCGCTACCCGGTGCGGGCGAATGCAGGTGACGTGCGGGTGTGCGGGGCATCCGCCCGCCTCATACCCCAATTGCCATTTCAACGTTCGCGGACTATACGAGGCAGTAAAATCTCTCACATATCGGTATGCGGGCCGCACATGCGCAGTGTCGTCCACGGTCTGCAGCCGCCGCAGCCGCCGCCGCCCTCTCTCCACGTCCCGATCCTCCTCCCCCTCCTCCCAGCGCCGCTCGTTCTCATAGATAGCACTTTTGGCGCGCCGCCCTCTCCGCCTGTCTCCCGGGTACTCCTCTAGGTCCCTCTCGTAGTACTCTGATCTTCCACGATCGAGCCTGAAATTTATTGCACCACAAAAGAGATCGTTGAACCTTCAAAGCCGTCACAGTACGCGGCCGAAAGTAATGTACATCGGCCTCTAGAATGACATTTCGGCTTTGTAGAGCTTTGTCTCTGTCACTCATACCTATTGACGATTTGTCGGTCTCAACGACAGAGACAGTGCTCTGCAAATCTGATATCTACAAATCTCCTTCTAAAAGTCGATGTACATTACTTTCGGCCGTGTACTGTACTGCATATTATAATGCAGAAGGAAGAAACTACCACATTATTATCTCAAGAAAAACTCTAACGTTACACTATTGTGATAAGGTCGGAGTAACTCTCTCCTCTCCTACAGTAGAAGAGATTTTACTTTATCAGTAAAATAATCATTAATATTACCTACTCCTTTTTCTACAACCGCACCGCGCGACACCGTAAGCAATTTCACCCTCACCAGCTGGATGTCTGGTGCACTTGACCGTCCGTTGTGCCAGATCCCACTTTCCACGCACATGCAAACAGCTGTGGAACCAACTCCCTTCGGCGGTGTTCCCACTACATTACAACATGGGGTTGTTCAAGGGGCGGACCAACTAATTCCTAAAAGGCCGGCAACGCATCGGCAGTTCCTCTGGTGCTGCAAATGTTTATGTGCGGCGGTTATCACTTAACCTCAAGTGACTCGCCTGCTCGTTTGCTCGCTATCTCTATGTAAAAAAAAATTATATCAAAATTGATAATTTATACCTTCTGTCATTCCCGGGTCTTCTAGTTCTCGGAATATCGAACTCAAAATCTTCATCTTCGGGATCGTATCCGCGATCTCTAAATCGATAGTCGTCTCTTTCCTTTTTTCTCCTCTCTTCTAAAGCTTTTCTCTCTCTATAGTTGGCGTAGTCCACGTCAAAGAGATCATGCATTTCGTACATTTCTCTACCATCGTCTACATCAATATGTCTGGAATCATCAAAATCTCGTTTAGGACCAAATTCTGGCCTAGGTCTAGAAGGCCGAGGTAGAGATTTGCTCCGCGTCTCAGGTTTAGGCGTCTTCGTCTGATAGTCTTCTAAATCTTTAAGTGCCGCTTGTAAGTCTTGTAAAGGTAAAGCTATTTTGGGAAAGTCATCTGAAAAGAAACTTGTTACTTTAACAAATTATAGTTAATTTTTTTGACATTACTTTTATCGTACTCGATAGTGTTACCTTCTTCATCTTCATAATGATCTCTCTCGTACTTCTCATTTCTTCTCTCAGGAGAGCGATCTTCTTCATAATCCCTGGAACCTAACAGAAAGGCAACATTTACTTTGTACTGGAAATACTTTGGTAATTACTACGCATAGGTACTTACTTTAATTTTGTATTTTTTTTTTTTAATAAATTCAATTTGTTTTATTGGTTAACAAATAAACTATTAATAAACTTAAATCTAAAAAAAAAACAACATTAAATGAAAACTAAAATAAATTAAATTAAATCTAAAACCTCGTCGAGACCACCGCATGGGGTGCCAGCCAGGTAACCTCCCAGTGTGCCTGGGTGCTGCTGGTCCCTTTTGGATGCATCGGGCATCCGAGGGGAAGAGCAGTATTCGGGCCGGTGCACCCCGGTAACATGGCTAATAATCTCTCTTCGGGGATATTGTTAGCCATGGCTAATGACCTGGCAGGGGGAGGTTTTCTCCGCGTGACCCTCTGACTAGCAGAGGGCACAGCGGACGAGGCGGAGGATGAGACGCGGGCGACGTGCGCGGGATTGCGTTGTCGCCCGTTGGGTCTCCGGGGGAGGTGAGGTGCACATAGTTGGTGCACCTCAGACGTGCGACGAGGGACCTCATGAGTGGGTCTCCGGTGGAGGGTCCGCCTCGGCGGACGTCGCCGGGTGGGTCGCGGTGGTTTGCTTCGGCGTTCCCGTGACCCAGTTGCCAGGCGACACGCAGTAGTTCTAGTGGTTTTAGTGGGTATTTCGGTCGCTTCTCGGCCGGTGAGTCCCACATACCTTCCCTCCAGTTGGTTGGCTGGCTGGTTAGCTGGCTGGCTTTCAGGAGGGGGGGATGCGTAAATGCATTTCCCAGCGTTAAAAAAAAAAAAGGATGCAATGGTCCCAGCTGAGCATTAATGCTGCAGGTTTTAAGACAAAATAAAACCTGAGCGCTGGTTTTTTAAAATCCCCACCTTAGTGAACGTCTGTGTCAATGTACTTAAAGAAAAATTATGACCACTTTTTAGACCCAGCGGTTTGAGCTGTACATTAAAATGTCTGTTACCCATTTTACATCAATAGATGAGGAAATAGCCAGCGTTACCATAGGGCCTGGCCTGCGCAGGGGGCTGGGAGCTGGTGCGCGCGGGGCCAGCTGCCAGCACAGACGCCGCCGGCGCCGCCCGCCCGCGCCGCGGCCGCGTGCTGTGGTACCCACTGTCGCGATACCTGCACTTTCAGAAACATAAACCATTAGCTGATGCCCGTCACTTCATTCGCGAGGATGTATGCACATAAAAACTAGCCCACGTCACTCTTCAACTTGTATTATGTAGACACCTATTCGAGATCAGTATGCTTGATCATGGTTTGATTGCGCGTTCGTACGAGTAAAATCCTTTTTAGGGTTCCGTACCTCAAAAGGAAAAACTAAACCCTTATAGGATCACTTTGTTGTCTGTCTGTCTGTCTGTCAAGAAACCTACAGGGTATTTCCCGTTGACCTAAAACCATGAAATTTGGCAGGTAGGTAGATCTTATAGCTGACATTTGGGGAAAAATCTGAAAACCGTGAATTTAGGCTTAGATCATACAAAAAAAATTAAATTGTGGTCATGAACTAATAATTAGTATTTTCAACTTTCGAAGTGAGTGACTATATCAAAAGGGGTATCATAATATGAAAGGTCTTCACCTGTAATTTCTAAAACAGATTTTTATTTATTTTTATGCATCATAGTTTTTGAATTATCGTGCAAAATGTCGAAAAAATACGACTGTAGTACGGAACCCTCATTGCGCGAGCCTAACTCGCACTTGGCCGGATTTTTTTAGAGAAAGGAGGAAAAAAGGATTTTACTGTGGAAATGTACTGTACCTACTGTGGATTGTACTGTGAAACTGTGAAATCAACTCCCTTCGACAGTGTTTCCATTAGATTACAACATGGGGTTATGCAAGGGGCGGACCAACAAATTCCTGAAAGGCCCGTAACGCATTGGTGGTTCCTCTGGTACTGCAAATGTTCATCACTTAACACCAAGTGACCCGCCTGCTAATTTGCTCGCGATTTTTATTTAAAAAAATCCTTGTGAGCTTGCTATGATCGCGTTGTATTAGCACAACGCCACACTCTGTGGCTGCCACCTCCAACTCCTACTGCCTTTACTGCCTAGTGCCTACTGCCTACTGCCTACTGCCTACTGCCTAGTGCCTAGTGCCTACTGCCTACTGCCTACTGCCTACTGCCTACTGACTACTGCCTACTGCCTGCTGCCTGCTGCCTGCTGCCTGCTGCCTGTTGCCTACTGTAGGCCTACTGCCTGCCTGTGAAATAGATAGTTTAGCAATAATCAAAGAGTTTTACAGTTTACCACCTCAGTACATCTACCTAAAATCATTGTCGGAGTAGGACCGCTCCAGTGGCCGTCTTCTGCGCGTCGAGCCCGTCGTGCTGCCACCACCACCACCACCACCACCACGAGTCGATCTCCTGCAACACAGAAATTGCTTTAATTTCTGACGGCTCCCTTAACTGTTTGTTGTTTATCTAACACCTTGTATATAATCATGATCCACCCATCGCCGGCTCACTACAGAACACGGGTCTCCTCTCAGAGTAAGAAGAGCTTTGGCCATAGTCCACCACGCTGGCCAAGTGCGGCTTGTCAGACTTTACACACACTTTATGGAGAACTCTCAGGCATGCAGGTTTCTTCACGATGTTTTGCTTCACCGTTAAAGCAAGTGATATTTAATTAATTAAAACGCACATAACTCCGAAAAGTTAGAGATGCGTGCCCACTGCCCGAGATCGAACCCCCGAACTTCGATTAGGAGGCACACGTCCTAACCACTAGGCTATCACAGCTTGTTATATATATAATAGTGTTACGTTACCGTGTATGTCGATGCCTTTGTTTCGGAGGTCTGGTGCACACGTAGCAACAGACGCGCCAGTACAGGAACCTGCAAACGTCACCATTTTATTCATGGATTCTATTTCGGTCAACTAAATTGGCAGGTCTAAGAGTCATTTTCTATAAGGAATCTAAATAATATACCAAGAAATGCGAAGGCCATAGAACTAGCAATAAGCTCATCAATATCAATAACATATTTAGAGCGCCTTCTGATATTGTAAAGCAATGTAGCATAATTAATGTATACAAAATTTGACGACTATTCTGGGTCTGGCGCAGTGTTGAGCGCGCTGGTTGAGCGCGCTGGTTGAGCGCGCTGGTTGAGCGCGGTGGTTGAGCGCTGTGGTTTACATATTACAGATCCATGGCGAGGACAATGTAAACGGTCTCTGGTCTGGTTGGGAAGCCGTAAGTCGAGAGCTCTTCGTGGCAGCTGCTATAACTCTAGGATCGGGATCCTATCAGGGCCTGGACTTTCTTTTACGGTAGTCTGAAGACGGTTCCTCAGTTCAGACGAGGAGATGAAGTCTTCTCCTCGGAGCGGAGGTACCTGAGCCGACAGGAAATCTTCCACATGTTGGTAGATCTGTGTGTTCCACGTGTTGTCTGAACGTGGTGTGGTCGGTGGCCACAAGGTTGGGGATAAATACCCTCCATATACTTCGCCACTTCCACCACGCCAGGCTCTGTTGATGGTGGTATATCTTCGCTCACTCTCACGGTCTTACTCTTAAGTGGGTAGACGAGTGTGGTAGCGTAGCCAGCACTTACATAAACATCTGGCGTTACCAGGTAGCGTAGCCAGCACTTACATAAACATCTGGCGTTACCAGGTAGCGTAGCCAGCACTTACATAAACATCTGGCGTTACCAGGTAGCATAGCCAGCACTTACATAAACATCTGGCGTTACCAGGTAGCGTAGCCAGCACTTACATAAACATCTGGCGTTACCAGGTAGCGTAGCCAGCACTTACATAAACATCTGGCGTTACCAGGTAGCGTAGCCAGCACTTACATAAACATCTGGCGTTACCAGGTAGCGTAGCCAGCACTTACATAAACATCTGGCGTTACCAGGTAGCGTAGCCAGCACTTACATAAACATCTGGCGTTACCAGGTAGCGTAGCCAGCACTTACATAAACATCTGGCGTTACCAGGTAGCGTAGCCAGCACTTACATAAACATCTGGCGTTACCAGGTAGCGTAGCCAGCACTTACATAAACATCTGGCGTTACCAGGTAGCGTAGGTACCAGGGGCAACTTATAACCTCTCGGTTATATGGGTCGAATCGCGGGAGGGCGCCCGTTCGGTACTCGCTCTTGATGTTTTCCCGGGGCGCCTTCTGGACTCCCTACACATTATTTTATGTCTCCTCCTTGTCCTTTATGCTCACTCTCCCCCCTTGGGGGCTAGACGTCACCAGCAAAGCTGAGATCTCCGCTGCTGCTCCTCCGTGGTGCCGGCCTGACACGTGTACGCTCCGAGCTGCTTCGCCTCTTATGCCAATGGTGCGCGAATTCCTGTAGCCGGGAATTGGGCCGAATTAACCCGTGGCCGGGAACAGGGTTGCCAAACGCATTGCATCGCATGCCGGACATGGATGAAATAAATAAATAAAGTTTACCTAAAAGACGACGCCATCACATCGCCGATGTTGGAGAGACATAACAGCATCAGGGGGATGCCCAGGATGGCGTAGAAGATGGTCACCACCTTGCCCGTCTGTGTCTTTGGGGCGATGTGCCCATAACCTGCGGCAGTAAAAAATACAATTTATAAATGGATATTTGACTACAACAAAAATAAATTATATTAAACTAGCTTATGCTCGCGACTTCGTCCGCGTGAACTACACACATTTCAAACCCCTAATTTACCCCCTTAGGGGTTGAATTTTCAAAAATCCTTTCTTAGCGGATGTCTACATCATAATAGCTATCTGCATGCAAAATTTCAGCCCGAACCATCCAATAGTTTGAGCTGTGCGTTGATAGATCAGTCAGTCAGTCAGTCAGTCAGTCAGTCAGTCAGTCAGTCAGTCAGTCAGTCAGTCAGTCAGTCAGTCAGTCACCTTTTTATATATTTAGATAGAGGATCTTCCAAAATGCGTAAAATCCACGTCCTTTGTTAGTTTTACTTTTAAGTGACCATTTGAAACCATTTGAAATTATCGATTAAATTAAACTAAAAAAGTACCTATGTCATTATAATGTGACGTCACATTCCAGTATTTCATAGAATATCGCATACCTACCTACTAAGCGTGCGTTTGACGTTTGATAAAAAGTAACTGATTTGATTAGTTGTCAAATACCGGATTCCATTTTCTCAATCTCTAGATGAGAATGTATCTGCAGCACTGCAGAGACGTGTGACCTACTTGTGACAACATTGCGTTAAATAGCAACGATGACCTAAGTCGCAAATGGATGGGTGACTTAAGATGCGTCCGGAATCCGGATGTAAGATACCTAGAAAAAATCTATAAAATTCTTAGAATTACGCTGAACTCAAAAACAGGTTTCATGTTTCTAGATATTACCAGTTATCTGCCCGTAGATAGAAACATCATAGAAACATCATAGAAACATCATAGAAACATCATAGAAACGTTATTATTAGTCAAAAATTGTACAGTACGCGGCCGAAAGTAATGTACATCGACCTTTAGAAGGAGATAGTAAATTTGTAGAGCGCTGTCCCTATCGTTGAGAACGACAAAACGTCCCATAGGTATGAGTGACAGAGACAACGCTCTACAAAGTCGAAATGTCATTCTAAAGGCCGATGTACATTACTTTCGGTCGCGTGCTGCATGTTCTTTTTGATAAATGACACACTTACATATCGGCAGATTACAGATACTTACCTTCAACTGATTATAATTTGCCCACAGCCTATCTTGAAACTTTGAATACAAATTTAATTATCTCAAAGAAATCACAATCACAAAAAAAAATGTGCTTCTTAGAAAATAAATCATTATACTTGTTAATTCAAATGTATAATAAGTAAATATGCAACGTTAACAAAAGAATAGGGTCAAATAGCAAACTACTCATGTTGAAATTAAAAGTTGTTCCCTTTCATTTCTATAGAGCAAGTATACGTAAGCGCAACTGACGTCACTACGTACCTACCACACGATAACGTTTCATAATTTTAAAATGACTCATGTCAGCATCGGTGGTTCAGTGGTAGAATGCTCGCCTGCCACGCGGGCGGCCCGGGTTCGATTCCCGGCCGATGCAAGATTTTTGGCTTTATATATTTTTTTATTTACTCTTTAATGACGTAGAATCAATTATGATTTGTAAAGGTTTATTTGGATAAAAAACAATCTATTTTTAATTTAGAAATTTTTACATTATTAAACTTAAATTTATACTTACTTTGAACTTTTTAATGTACAAATCTCAAAAAATAGGTGTTAATTCTACAAACTACCAAATAAGATAGGTTTAAGGTATTCCAAATTACAGGTAGATTCCTTCTAGAATGTAAGGTCTAGAGGGTAGAGGGTGAAATGAGAGTTGAAGATTGTAGGTATGAAAGTTCTGTTGTATAAAGTTCGGGAAATGATTAGGTAGTCTTAGGGTTCCGTACTATTTGGTGAAAAGGGTAGACAATATGGTGACACTAAAGTAAAGTGAGTGAGTCTGTCACAGCGGAAAACAATCCTAATCTCATGGGAAATTAGAAATTGTACGCGAACAGAGACGCAGGCAAGCGCTTATACCATAACTTCAAACTACATAAATAATTTTTTTGTCCAATAAAAATCGTTAATATAATACGATTTCCGTCGTACGTCGCTATACGAAGCGGATGCCAGCGAGGTCGGCGTAGACAAAATAATGTATCGGGAATTAATAATTGGCTCCATCGCACAAAAACACTAAACTCAATGCCGATACACTAAATTAGACATGACATGATATAGTTGAATCGTTATAACTGAACGAAATACGTGTTTACTAAACTCTGAACAGGTTTATAGAGGTTTTAACCAGTCTTTTTATTGTACTATTGATTTCAGACAAGAAGAAATGCTAAGCTCCGAATGTAGCTATCCCGTCCAAACAAAAGCCCTCGGAGAAGCTGTTTGTGTGTGTAAAAGTAATGTACATCGACATTTAGATAGCAGATTTGTATTCAGCTATTTCAACTTGGGTTAAAGGGCTTATTCCACCTTCCTAAATCCTACGTCCTAAATGGCATAGTTACGTCAAACTAGCCAACTTTGCCACTCAATGATACTTTGCCCAAAAAGCAATTTATTAGCAAATTCGCTTTGTATTTTTTTTAAACTAACATTTAAACCCAAAATTTGTTCGATTTTTATGGCTTGCAAAGTAATCCGGACTTGTAGCCAACATTGCCCACATTGATTTTTCATCCAAATATAACTCTTAAAAATACGTCCAAATACCAAGATTATATATTTTAAGGCTATCTTGGCCTAGGTTTCAACATTTTGACTGTAGTGTAAATACTAATAAATAAATGATTTCAAATATAATAGAAACATTTTCGTATAATGTGACAACCCTCAAGATTTAAAACTAATTGATCAGGTTGGTGTAAGCGTAAGCGTGCTCTTTGGGTAAAATATCATTGAAAGGCAAAGTTGGATAGTTTGATGGTAACTAAGTATATCATTTAGGACGTAGGATTTGGGTAAAGTATCATTGAAAGGCAAAGTTGGATAGTTTGATGGTAACTAAGTATATCATTTAGGACGTAGGATTTGGGTAAAGTATCATTGAAAGGCAAAGTTGGATAGTTTGATGGTAACTAAGTATATCATTTGGGACGTAGGATTTGGGTAAAGTATCATTGAAAGGCAAAGTTGGATAGTTTGATGGTAACTAAGTATATCATTTAGGACGTAGGATTTGGGTAAAGTATCATTGAAAGGCAAAGTTGGATAGTTTGATGGTAACTAAGTATATCATTTAGGACGTAGGATTGGGTAAAGTATCATTGAAAGGCAAAGTTGGATAGTTTGATGGTAACTAAGTATATCATTTAGGACGTAGGATTTGGGTAAAGTATCATTGAAAGGCAAAGTTGGATAGTTTGATGGTAACTAAGTA
This sequence comes from Maniola hyperantus, assembly GCF_902806685.2. NCBI lineage: Eukaryota > Metazoa > Arthropoda > Insecta > Lepidoptera > Nymphalidae > Maniola > Maniola hyperantus. The sequence goes on from NC_048546.1 coordinate 15,061,747, forward strand.
TATCATTTGGGACGTAGGATTTGGGTAAAGTATCATTGAAAGGCAAAGTTGGATAGTTTGATAGTAACTAAGTATATCATTTAGGACGTAGGATTTGGGTAAAGTATCATTGAAAGGCAAAGTTGGATAGTTTGATGGTAACTAAGTATATCATTTAGGACGTAGGATTTGGGTAAAGTATCATTGAAAGGCAAAGTTGGATAGTTTGATGGTAACTAAGTATATCATTTAGGACGTAGGATTTGGGTAAAGTATCATTGAAAGGCAAAGTTGGATAGTTTGATGGTAACTAAGTATATCATTTAGGACGTAGGATTTGGGTAAAGTATCATTGAAAGGCAAAGTTGGATAGTTTGATGGTAACTAAGTATATCATTTAGGACGTAGGATTTGGGTAAAGTATCATTGAAAGGCAAAGTTGGTTAGTTTGATGGTAACTAAGTATATCATTTAGGACGTAGGATTTGGGTAAAGTATCATTGAAAGGCAAAGTTGGATAGTTTGATGGTAACTAAGTATATCATTTAGGACGTAGGATTTGGGTAAAGTATCATTGAAAGGCAAAGTTGGATAGTTTGATGGTAACTAAGTATATCATTTAGGACGTAGGATTTGGGTAAAGTATCATTGAAAGGCAAAGTTGGTTAGTTTGATGGTAACTAAGTATATCATTTAGGACGTAGGATTTGGGTAAAGTATCATTGAAAGGCAAAGTTGGTTAGTTTGATGGTAACTAAGTATATCATTTAGGACGTAGGATTTGGGTAAAGTATCATTGAAAGGCAAAGTTGGTTAGTTTGATGGTAACTAAGTATATCATTTAGGACGTAGGATTTGGGTAAAGTATCATTGAAAGGCAAAGTTGGTTAGTTTGATGGTAACTAAGTATATCATTTAGGACGTAGGATTTGGGTAAAGTATCATTGAAAGGCAAAGTTGGTTAGTTTGATGGTAACTAAGTATATCATTTAGGACGTAGGATTTGGGTAAAGTATCATTGAAAGGCAAAGTTGGTTAGTTTGATGGTAACTAAGTATATCATTTAGGACGTAGGATTTGGGTAAAGTATCATTGAAAGGCAAAGTTGGTTAGTTTGATGGTAACTAAGTATATCATTTAGGACGTAGGATTTGGGTAAAGTATCATTGAAAGGCAAAGTTGGTTAGTTTGATGGTAACTAAGTATATCATTTAGGACGTAGGATTTGGGTAAAGTATCATTGAAAGGCAAAGTTGGTTAGTTTGATGGTAACTAAGTATATCATTTAGGACGTAGGATTGGGTAAAGTATCATTGAAAGGCAAAGTTGGTTAGTTTGATGGTAACTAAGTATATCATTTAGGACGTAGGATTTGGGTAAAGTATCATTGAAAGGCAAAGTTGGTTAGTTTGATGGTAACTAAGTATATCATTTAGGACGTAGGATTTGGGTAAAGTATCATTGAAAGGCAAAGTTGGTTAGTTTGATGGTAACTAAGTATATCATTTAGGACGTAGGATTTGGGTAAAGTATCATTGAAAGGCAAAGTTGGTTAGTTTGATGGTAACTAAGTATATCATTTAGGACGTAGGATTTGGGTAAAGTATCATTGAAAGGCAAAGTTGGATAGTTTGATGGTAACTAAGTATATCATTTAGGACGTAGGATTTGGGTAAAGTATCATTGAAAGGCAAAGTTGGATAGTTTGATGGTAACTAAGTATATCATTTGGGACGTAGGATTTGGGTAAAGTATCATTGAAAGGCAAAGTTGGATAGTTTGATAGTAACTAAGTATATCATTTAGGACGTAGGATTTGGGTAAAGTATCATTGAAAGGCAAAGTTGGATAGTTTGATGGTAACTAAGTATATCATTTAGGACGTAGGATTTGGGTAAAGTATCATTGAAAGGCAAAGTTGGATAGTTTGATGGTAACTAAGTATATCATTTAGGACGTAGGATTTGGGTAAAGTATCATTGAAAGGCAAAGTTGGATAGTTTGATGGTAACTAAGTATATCATTTAGGACGTAGGATTTGGGTAAAGTATCATTGAAAGGCAAAGTTGGATAGTTTGATGGTAACTAAGTATATCATTTAGGACGTAGGATTTGGGTAAAGTATCATTGAAAGGCAAAGTTGGTTAGTTTGATGGTAACTAAGTATATCATTTAGGACGTAGGATTTGGGTAAAGTATCATTGAAAGGCAAAGTTGGATAGTTTGATGGTAACTAAGTATATCATTTAGGACGTAGGATTTGGGTAAAGTATCATTGAAAGGCAAAGTTGGATAGTTTGATGGTAACTAAGTATATCATTTAGGACGTAGGATTTGGGTAAAGTATCATTGAAAGGCAAAGTTGGTTAGTTTGATGGTAACTAAGTATATCATTTAGGACGTAGGATTTGGGTAAAGTATCATTGAAAGGCAAGTTGGTTAGTTTGATGGTAACTAAGTATATCATTTAGGACGTAGGATTTGGGTAAAGTATCATTGAAAGGCAAAGTTGGTTAGTTTGATGGTAACTAAGTATATCATTTAGGACGTAGGATTTGGGTAAAGTATCATTGAAAGGCAAAGTTGGTTAGTTTGATGGTAACTAAGTATATCATTTAGGACGTAGGATTTGGGTAAAGTATCATTGAAAGGCAAAGTTGGTTAGTTTGATGGTAACTAAGTATATCATTTAGGACGTAGGATTTGGGTAAAGTATCATTGAAAGGCAAAGTTGGTTAGTTTGATGGTAACTAAGTATATCATTTAGGACGTAGGATTTGGGTAAAGTATCATTGAAAGGCAAAGTTGGTTAGTTTGATGGTAACTAAGTATATCATTTAGGACGTAGGATTTGGGAAGGTGGAATAAGCCCTCTTGTACATCTGCACAACACTCGCGGTTGCCAGACTTCGCACACCTTGGAGAATATTATGGAGAGCTCTCCGGCATGCAAATAAATAAAAAACAGGCCAAGCGCGAGTCAGACTCGCGCACTGAAGGTTCCGTACTACAATCGTATTTTATCAACATTTTGCACGATAATTCATAAACTATTATGCCTAAAAATACATAAAAATCTGTTTAAAAATATACAGGTAAAGCCCTTTCCATATTATACCCCACTTGATATAGTTATCTTACTTCGAAAATTGAAAATACTAATTATTAGTTTATAACCACAATTTTTTTTTGTGTGATGTTACCACAAATTATTCACGGTTTTCAGATTTTCCCCTAATGTCAGCTGTAAAACCTACCTACCTGCCAAATTTCATGATTCTAGGTAGGTTTCAACGGGAAGTACCCTGTAGATTTCTTGACACACAGACAGACAGGTCAGACAACAAAGTGATCCTATAAGCAGTGGCGTGCAGGTCATAGAGGCATAAATGCACTGCTTACCCCAGTTGAATAGCTCAATGCATATTTTTCATTATGACCTGCCAGTAAACAGGCTCCTACTTAACAAGTGCCTACCCTGGCTTCAAACCCTGTGCACGCCACTGCCTATAAGGGTTCCGTTTTTCCTTTTAACCCTAAAAATAGCGTCGTGAAATAATCGTGCTTGTGTGAGGGGGTTGTCTGTGTGCGTGCTGCTCCGGCCGCAGAATTTGGGTCACTTGCAGACTGCAAGACCTTAGGGCTTCCCCAGTCCACTTAGCTAGCTCGGCGTGATGCAACACGGCCTTCGGGCCTCACCAAAATTGTACAAAAATATGTACCATTCACCACAACGTTCATCTGCTCCTAACTATTCTTACAAGTATAATATTAACTAGCCGACTCGCCCTAGCTCCGCTTGGGTGGAATTTCTGAAAAATGGGAATCTGCGTTAGAGAACCCAAGTGAAAAATCTCATATGGCTTTAGACTAAGCGGTTAGACCTGCCAGTCAGTTTTTCCTTTTACATAGAAAAAACGAAGCATTTTGTAGGGTTCCGTACCTGAAAAGGGATAAGGAACCTTTATAAGATCACTTCGTTGTCTGTCTGTCCGTCTTTCGTGTCTGTCAAGGAAACCTACCTAAGTGAATTAAGTGGAAAAGTGAATTATCTTATAATTATAACGCACTTATCTATATTTTGCTAAACCCTTCCAGGGTCTCACATGTATTATGTATCTCATGAACATTTTAAGTGGATGCATGTGAAACGCAAAAATAAAGAGTAAAGAATAAAGAAAATCTATACCTAGCGTAGGTACTTCCCGTTGAATCATGGAATTTGGTAAGTAAGTAGGTCTTATAGCACAAGTCAAGAAATAAATCTGAAAACCGTGAATTTGTGGTTACATCACAAAAAAACATGTGTTCATGAACAAATAATTAGTATTTTCAATCAGTACCTAATTGGTCAAGTAAGATAACTACACCTCCCAAGTGGGGTATCGATCATATGAAAGGACTTTACTTGTAGATTCTAAAACAGATCTTTATTTATTTTTATACATTATAGTTTTTGATTTATCGTGCAAAATATCGAAAAAATGCGACTGTAGTACGGAACCCTCGGTGCGCGGTCTGACTCGTACTTCGTCGTTTTTTTAATGAATATTAATCATCATTGCCAAAAGAAAAATTGTATTTATTTAGGTACATACAATGGATTAAAATTACAATTATTATTGTCAAGTGCAACTTGCCAGCACCTGGCAGTTAGCACAGAAGTTCGCATCAAATAGGAGATGAATCTTTTTGCTAAAAAAAATTTTTACAAAAAAAATAAAAACCGACTTCGATACACAAACACTAAAAATTAAAAAATAATTTAATTTATTACCGAATATAATTATGTATACAAGAGTTGATATAGTTCCATAATAATAGTTTTTGGTGCCGGTGCCAATTAGCTTTAGCTGCGCGAATCGTCTAGACTTCATATTTTTATGAAACTCCACAATGGCACCTCATTGGCACCTTACAATTTCTTACCAGAAACCCTACAACTTTTTTGTCCGATCCAGGGTTTGAACCCAGAACTTTATGAGACGTATCTGGCCAATGAGGCGGTCAAAGTAAGTGAAAAGGCTTGCCTAACCGTCACCACTCGACAATACAGTTTGTAACACTAGTTGCAGGCCGAAGGCTTTCAAGTGTCCGCGACTGCTGAAACCGCGCCGACAGTCAGTCAGTTACATCACTGAGCGGGCTGCGCGCGCGCACTCGCCGCTTGAACCACAAGTTAGCAGTTGTAGACTGTAGTTCATATTTGTTATGAGTTCAACAGTGTGTTGACAAAATGATTTTTGGTATGTTTGCATTTATAATTTTTAGTTAATTTATTAATTACGTAAGTGCTTTTAATTTATTCTTTTTCTTTAATTGTTTCTAATTTCAAACCTTGTTTTGTATGGAATTTTTCTAATAATTATAAATAGTTATACCCCTTTGTTCGCATACCTAGTCCACGGCAGATCGAGATGGCAATCAGGGTATGAGGCGGCGGGACGCCCCGCACACTCGCCCGCGCCGGGCTAACGCAGGGGCTGTGCGGGTGTGCGGGGCGTTCCTGCTGCTGAGATAATACCTAACACCCCCACCACCCCAAGTCTTTGCTCATAGTCATACAAAAAATCTCGTCGATCCGTTGCGACGTCATTGAAGGACAAACCAACAAACAAACAAACACACTCGCATTTATAATATGGGTAGTGATAAATTATAGCTGAATTATTTAATTAAGTTTTGTTATTTCAATGTTAAAAGCGTCAGATATAAAATTAAGGCTTTCACAAAAAGACATTAAAACTTGAAAAAATATATACTTACATAAATAATGTTACCGAGTTATTTTTTATTTTATGATAACTTCCGATCATAAAACATTTTTCCTTAAGCCAACTTAAAACGCATCTTTCAATTCAATGGTTAAAGGAAACTGCCTTGACCTTCTTTTTGCAAAAAAAGCTATAAATAAACCCAACCTCGACCCAAAAAGCCAAAGATGGGTTTTGTTTTGACAATAATATTCGTCATCAAGACTTCTACATACCTACATAGAATTATTAGTAAGTTAGTAGGTACTTATCTACTTGTAAGTCACATGTTACGAAATCCGCCCGCCCACGACTTTCGTTATCATTTCATTTTCCGCGTAAACTTCTAATATTTACAATACACTGACTCGTCTATAGGGCCTTGTAATTTTGTTAGAGATGCTAGAGCTGACTTGGACATCACAAGTTCGTATAAAACGTGAGAGCATTTAGCTATGAAAATGCTTATAATATTAAAATAAATTAAACTGTTCTGGCTTTCAGAAAGTCAATATCGAAAACATCAATATCAGTCGACAAAGTTTGGACGAACTTTAAAAGCTTCTAGGTATAGGCGCGTTGGGCGGTTTTGTCTAGAGTCTGCTAACAAGTTGAGAGCCTCAACAACTCAACTCAGAATGTTATTTTAGCGTTTATACTATCGTGAGTGATTTCCGTTATACATACATATCTCACACTCGGCTTTACTCACGTGTTTAGTCGACGTTAGCCCGACTAGTTTCGAACCCATCCGGAGTCCTTTTTAGGGTTCCGTACCTCAAAAGGAAAAACGAAACCCTTATAGGAATTTTGTTGTCTGTCTGTCTGGTACTTCCCGTTGACCCAGACAGAATCATAAATTTGGCAGGTAGGTAGGTCTTATAGCAGACATTCGGGGAAAAATCTGAAAACCGTGAATTTGTGGTTACATCACAAAAAAAAATTAAATTGTGGTCATTAATTAATAATTAGTATTTTCAATTTTCGAAGTAAGATAATTATTTCAAGTGGGGTATCATATGAAAGGGCTTCACCTGTGCATTCTAAAACAGATTTTTATTTATTTTTATGTATCATAGTTTTTGGATTATCGTGCAAAATGTCGAAAAAATACGACTGTAGTACGGAACCCTCGATGCGCGAGCCTGACTCGCACTTGGCTGGTTTTTAAAAGGGAATCAGTTCGCGCACGCGTCGCAGTCTAGAGTCTAACGTCGACTAAACTTGTGAGTAAAGCCGGGTGTGAGATATGTAAACACGTGAGATATGTAAACACGTGAGATATGTAAACACGTGAGATATGTAAACACGTGAGATATGTAAACACGTGAGATATGTAAACACGTGAGATATGTAAACACGTGAGATATGTAAACACGTGAGATATGTAAACAGAATGTTAATTAACAGTTCTCAGAACATTACAATCAGGCCGATTCTCTTGTATGCAATCTCTAAACTGAACTAAAATGGCACATCTAAATTTATTGCTATCCCTTTCATAATGTTGCTTGCGGAAAAGGATAGCACTAGTTTTAGACTTGTTAATTTACTTTAGTTTAGAGATTGTGTACAAGAGAATCGGCCCCAATGTCACAAGGGCCATTTCTTTCGAGTGAGACATTTTGAAATGCGTCGGCCTTCGACTATGCTACAGGCACCGGTACCTCAACATCGTAAACTCGTTAACACACGAAATGGCCCTTCGCTGTGCAATGGTCCAACAGCTGACAGCTCGTGTGTGTCCGTGACTCCGTGGCCCACCCAAATGTTTTGTGTCATTTTAGTTAGTTCATTGACTTTTACATTTTACTTTAGTTTTAAACTACTTGCAGCAGTCCTTGTAGGTACCTATAGTACGCGACAGATCGAGATGGCTATCGGGGTGGGGACGCGCCGCACCCCCGCACAGCCCCTGCGCTATCCCGCACCGGGTTAGCGCGGGGGCTGTGCGGGTGTGCGGGGCGTCCCCCGCCTCATACCCCGACTCGACTTGTCGCGTACTATAGAAATAATTATTAGCGGCTTAGCGACCTTATCCATACTAATACTTATTATAAATATGCGAAAGTGTCTGTCTGTCTGGCTGGCTGTCTGTCTGCTAGCCTTTCACGGCCCATCCGTTCAACCGATTTTGACAAAATTTGGTACAGAATACCGATATAAGTTGCATCCCGGGGAAGGACATGGGCTACTTTTTATCCCGGCAAATCAGAGTTCCCAAGGGATTTTAAAAAACCTAAATCCAAGCGGACGAAGTCGCGGACATCATTTAGTGAATAATAATTATAACAAGATTCATGACTTTCATTGGAATAGAAGAAAATAGCACAAATAGGTAAGTCACGTGACTTATATAGGTAAGCTATTTCTTGAATAGTAGGAATTAGAAAAACTAACGGCATTAGTCATCCACAATACAATACCATGAAGTCAGCTGTCAGATACAACTATAACAACTAGATGTAACTAATTACTGGATGCTGTTTGTTATTACTGAGACAATGGTCTGACGTCATCGCGTTGCACAATTGTAGGGAATCATATCATCACAGGGCTTGTCGACAAATACCTACTACATATTTCTACTATGAACTTCATGGTTAGTTCTCCGAGTGGTAGAATCCCTCGGAAATTAAAAAAAAATAAAGGTTGCAAAATTTTTCATAGAAGTTCCGCATTATTCCGCGGAATTAATTCCGCAGTGCGCGCGCTTCTATACAGTTCTATAGTACACAGATTTTGCGGAAAAAAAACGTACGGAAATTTACCGTAGTGCGCACTCTAAGAGTCTAGAGTCGAAATCTCGTTCTCTTAGTTGAGTTTAAGTATGCGAAAGGATCCGGGAACCCACCGCATGATTATACCAAGTCAACTCCTATGCTAAATGACGAGAGAGAGAGAAAGAGTTATGGAAGACGGATTTGTTCATTAATATCTTCAAGAAAATCCCATCGCCGGCTCACTACTAAGGACGGTTCTCCTCTCAGAATAAGAAGGGTTTTGCCACGGTACGCCGCGCTGCCCAAGTGTGGATCGGCAGACTTCATACATCTTTGAGAACATTATGGAGAATTCCGAGGCAGGTTTCCTCACGATATTGTTTTTCACCATAAAACCAAGGGATATTTAATTGCAACAGTTAGAAGTGCGTGCCCGGGTTCGAACTCCCGACCTCCCGAATAGGAGGCGAACGTCTTAACCACTAGGCTGTCCCCTCACCAGGCACATCCCCATGCGCGCTGCTGGTGCTGGTGCTGGTGCTGCAGTGCAGCAGCGGCGAGCGCTGGCGCTGGCCGGAGGACGCGGAGGACGCGGAGGGCGCGGAGAGCGTGAGGATCGACGCCAAGGTGGGCTTCGTGGACGGAGACCAGGGCGGCAGGAGGTTAGAGCGATACTTATCTGTTACCTACTATCTCTCCAAAACTAGATTAAAGTATATCAAGTTTTTTACATAACTACTGTAAATCTATCTAGATATACAATATATTAGGAACCTAGGTCCTAGGTACATAACAAACACTTGCCCTAACACTGACTTATCTAACGCACAGCCTAAACCGTTGGAAACAGTATGTTCCTAGGAAAAGATTTTTGGCTACTCCACCCCTAAGGGGGTTAAATAGGGGATGAAATGTATAAAATTCCGTCAGTTTTCAAGTTAAGTATATTTATGAAAGTTGGTGTTGGAGCTTTCGGGATAAAGAAGTACGTGTTTCAGGATTTTGAATCCCTCAAACCGTTTTTCGACAATTCCTCTCGAGCGAAGCCGCGGCCGGGCGCGGGGGCGGCTCAGCTAGATGTTAATATAACCTACTAGTTTCCAGGTCTTCAACTATATTCATGCAAAATATCACGTCGATCCGTTGCTCCGTTGCGACGTGATTGATGGACAAACCAACAAACAAACACTCTCTCATTTATAATATTATGGGTTGTGAAGTGATGGGTAGTGGTTGTAGTAGATTCTCGTTACATAATCAATATTCTGATTTTAACCTCAATAAGGTTTTTGTTTGTTTATTGTTAGGTACTATAATTGTGAGGCTATATCAATTAAACACCTCGATGAACCGAACTAACTAAACTAGTAATTTAGCACCTTAGGCGCAACACACACCTGCAGAAGGAAGCGGAGCTGCAGCGCAGTGTCTTTTCAATAACTACTCAAACTAAGCTTTATTGATAAGGAAGCTTTGGAATGAATTGCTCTAAAAAATCTGATCATCATCATGATTCACGATCAATCCATCGCCAGCTCATGTATGAGCTATATTATTTAATCAAAACTGAGTTTATATTATTAAAAAACCGGTCAAGTGCGAGTCGGGCTTGCACACTATCGTACAAGATTGTGTACTTTTTATTTTATTTTTAATTCACGGCGACTATTTTTAAACTTCTGTAATTATCTTCTGTAAAATTCTGTAATAGAAATACACAATAATGTCAAAATTTCAACTCTCTACCTATTACGATTTATGAGATACCCCACTGACAGACAGACGGATGGATGGACGGACAGCGGAGGCTTAGTAATAGGGTTAAATTCACAACCTTCGCATACAGAACGCTACAGTCTTCACATGCCTCCACTCCACTCCGCAGGTATGCGTCGGACCTTAGTCCCTCGTCTCACGCAACGTTCCGTGCGGGCAGATTTGGGCGCCTTGACCCAGTGCGGGAGGATCGCATACTTATTGTCTCATTGTTACAATGGATGCCGCAACTATCCCACCGCTGCTTCTCGTTGAGGCGATAAGCTCCAATAGCATAATATAGCAATAAGCCTCGTTACAGCATCCGCTGATTATTTTATTCTCGTGGTAATCTTATCTGCAATTAGCCTGCCTGAGCACAACAGAGAAGCTCTATTTGCGTGTTCTATCGCCTTTATAATGGGGAGTGTTGTGAAGAGCTTTTTGACCTCATCCCACCCTCCTTTTTCTACAAACGCCCCGCACGCCACCTTTCGCCCTCACCACCTGTGTGTCTGGTGCACTTCGACCGTCCGTTGTGCCTGATCCTTCTTTCCACAACAACACACAGCACAACAAACTGTGGAATCAACTCCCATCGGCGGTGTTCCCAAGGGTTGTTCAAGGGGCGGACCACCAAACTCCTGAAAGGCCAGCAACGCATTGGCTATTTCCCTGGTGTTGTGGCGGTGGTAATCATTCAGGTTACCCACCTGCTCGTTTGCTCGCTATTTTTTTAAATTGGTGTAGATTTCAGACTTATCAGCAACACCCTTTTATTATCATCAACTGCAACTAAATGCTAAAAGTAATAAAATAAATTGCGGTGATTGCCTAGTGGTTGAGACATCGACCTCCTATTTGGGAGGTCGGGGGTTCGATCTCGGGCATGCGCCTCTAACTTTTCGGTGTTATGTGCGTCAAAATCACTCGCTTTAGCGGTGAAAGAAAACGTCGTGAAGAAACCTGTGTGCCTGAGAGTTCTCCATAATCTTCTCACAGGTGTGTTAAATCTGCCAGTCCGCGTTTGGCATGTAGCGGACTTAGACCTGTTCTCAGTAGTGGGTCAGCGATCGAGCAGGTCAGGTCAGTTAGGCAAGTGTGCACTATACGCACGCGCAGTAAAAGTGTAATGTTTACATAACACGCTGTACTGTGTGTCTGTCTGTACGCCCGATTGCTGACCGCTGGACTCTTTGTCGGTTACAAAGACGGTTAGCAATCGGTAATCTGTTGGCTCAATCGATACACCACTTGCGCGTTCTATTGTTATGGTAACTTTTAAATTGTAGCTCCATTACCCACACTCACTGACTAACAAGTACTGAATTTCATTTACTAAAATCAAGAATTTTTTTTTTTTTTTTATTCAGATACAAGTTAGCCCATGACTGCAATCTCACCTGGTGGTAAATGATGATGCAGTCTAAGATGATAGCGGGCTAACCTGGAAGGGGTATGGCAGTTTTTATTAAACCCATACTCCTTTGGTTTCTACACGGCATCGTACCGGAACGCTAAATCGCTTGGCGGCACGGCTTTGCCGGTAGGGTGGTAACTAGCCACGGCCGAAGCCTCCCACCAGACCAGACCAGAAATTTAGAAATTATAAAATTCCAAACCCCTGCCAGGAATCGAACCCGGGACCTCCCACTATTAAGACCACAGCGCTCACCACTGCGCCAGGGAGGTCGTCAATTCAACTTCTATAAGTGTTTGTGTGTCGCCCTCGCGGACGAAGTCGTAGGCTTAAGCTACTGTAAAATATAGCAGGGATTTGGGGCAATACAGTCATAATTCACAGTTTTATTTAATTAAAATAATTTTCTAGGCCAATATAGACACGTAATATCTAACTGAGGCAAGTGGCAACAGTTGCCAGTTACTTGCGCAAGTTCACTCGACTGGAACTGTTTCGGAAATCGGAAATCCCTGAATCAATGTACCTACTTGCTAGTCCACCGGCCAGTGGCCAGTGGCCAGTGGCCAGTGGCCACAGCTGGCAGGTGTATGTAATGTAACCTCTGCTTTTGGACTTCAAGTCAACATTTAGATTGAAATTTACCAACTGCGCTACCCACGTACATTCAAGTCTACGCATCATCATCATCATGGTCAACCCCTCGCCGGCTCACTACTGAGCACGGCTCTCCTCTCAGAGTGAGAAGGGTGTGGCCACGCATAGACTTATCAACGTATAGCTCATACTGCTAGGTCTTCAAACTTGAGAAGTTGTTAGAATCTCTCTAGGTGCTCTAGAGAGAATCTAAGAATCTCTCTAGGTGCTCTAGAGAGAATCTAAGAATCTCATAAATCTCACTAAGAATGAATTTTGATAAATTATAACGGTATCTTAGACATCAAAATCCACGCTAAAGTCGGGGGAAAATCTAATTGAACAATATTCTAGCTGTCTTTCCAAAATTCACAGAGGGGGTGACATAAATTCACAGAGGGGGTGACATAAATTCACAGAGGGGGTGACATAAATTATATACACTTGAAGTCACATTCGTTTACTTGGAAACGTCAGTAATGCGCAAAAAAGCTACAGTGCTAAAGCCTAAAATGTAATCGAACCTACATTAGCCTGTACCTACTATTCCCACCACTGGGCAAGGCCGCTCTCCAAATATTCCACCAATCCTGTGTTCTCCACAACTCCTTGCTGTGTTTCATTCAGGCCACGTAACTATAAATTTATCTAATTTATGACGCCATCGTCGCCTCAGCCTCCCGCTGGTGTTGATGATTCTGGGGAGTTCAGAAAGAAGCACATTTTTCCCATAAGTCCTCCTCCTCTCCTCCTCTCCTCCTCCTCCTCCTCCTCCTCCTCCTCTCCTCCTCTCCTCCTCCTCCTCTCTCTCCTCCTCCTCCTTTGGTGCTGCAAATGTTCATGGGTGGCGGTAATCACTTAATATCAGTTAACCCGCCTGCTCGTTTGCTCGTTATATCAATTTAATAAAAAAAAGTCATCTGGCATACAGCACATAATATGACCTGCCTTTTTTTTTTTTTTTTTTTTTTTTCGCTGGGAAATGCTTTTACGCATCCTCCCCGGAAGAAACGCAGCTGAACCACGTTTCTTCCGGGGAGGTATGTGGGACTCACTGTAACCCAGAATACCCACTAAAACCCAGCGGACCCGTCAGCGCCATGATGAGGCGGCACAGGAACGCAGTTTGCATACTACTATGCCGTCTCAGCGGTACAGATACCTCACAGGGCTTCCCTACAGGATGCCCCTGCCTTCCTCCTCGGGTTTACGGCCCGAGGTAGTGAGCATATTGGCGCCTCCTTTGCCCTTGGCGTTTACGGCGTATGGGATGAGCGTTGGGATCCAGCTCTCTTTCTCGTTCAGCCGCCTCCTTTAATGCGAGCACTTGCTCGCAGAAAGACACTACTGCCGTCCAACAAGTCTCGCTTGTGATCATTGCGCTTATCACGCTTGGGAGCGATAGATCAGTGCCCAAGGTGAACGACAATAGATGCCTCTGCGGCGCCCAGGCTGCGCATTCCATCAGGGTGTGCTGTGCCGTATCGGATGGAGCACCGCATTCGTGACAGGCTGGGGTCACTTCCCGCCTCGCAATCTGGTGCAGGTACTTACCGAAACAGCCATGTCCTGTAAGCACCTGCACCAGTCGATAAGTTAAGGTCCCGTGACGTCTTTTCAGCCAGCGCTCTAGTTGAGGCTGTATTGCTTCGACAGTCAGTGTGCCCGCAATAGGGTTTTGCAAGTCCTCCTTCCATCTGCTGATCAGGACCGTGTGTGCAGTGGCTCTCATGCTTTGAACCTCCTCCGCACTTGGCCACTCACCCCGAGCCCTCAGTCCAGCTCGGTATCGGTACACCTCCGCTTGCACCTCAGCTTGTAGTTCCCACGGTGGGTCGCCCGAGAGCAGCGTAGCAGCGGTCCATGACACTGTACGGTACCCCCGGATATTGCGCACAGCTATTATTCTCTGCGGTCTACGCAAAAGGATCTTATTTTGCGGAGTCAAGGCGTGGGCCCACACAGGCGCCCCATACAGTGCCATACTCCTCACAATTCCCGCGTACAGCCGTCTGCAGTTAGACCCAGGTCCTCCAATGTTTGGCAGCAGTCTACCGAGGGCTGCGGCGGCGTTAATAAGCCTGGGACTGAGCTGCCTAAAATGCGCTCCGAAGCCCCATCGTCCGTCCAAGGTAAGGCCCAAGTATTTCATACAGGCCTTAACCTCCACGACTGTGCCCTGGACGGTAATTTGTGCACCCCGGGGTGGACCTCTGCGTGGGCCGTGGAATAGGAGAGCCTCTGTTTTGGTGATTGAGACCTTCAGGCCCAGCATCCTGATCCTGTCCACCACCATGGACGTGCCAACTTCGGCAAGGCGAGCCGCTGCCTCGTAATTCTCCCCACGGGCAGTGACCAGGGTGTCGTCAGCGTAGCACAGCACCCTCATCCCTGGAAGCAGTGGACCCCGCAGGAGCCAATCGAAACCAACGTTCCAGAGCGCCGGCCCCAGAACCGAGCCCTGCGGGACTCCACTGCCTACGCGGTGCCGGTACAGTCGTCCATCGCTACCTTCCCACATGACATCCCTCTCTTGAAGGTACGCCTCCAACAGTCTCCTGAGATAGTGTGGCACTTCATGATACCGAAGCGCCTCTCGTAACGTCTCAAAGGGGAGACTATTGAAAGCGTTGGCGACGTCGAGAGAAACCGCAAGGACCACATGCCCTCTCTCTGCCGCCTCCGTGGTTAGGCTCTTCAGGGCATCTAGAGCATCTAAAGTCGAACGGCCCGCCCTGAAACCATACTGCACCTCGGATAGACCTGGTCCCACCGTTTCAAGATGCGAAATGAGACGTGCGGCAAGGATCCTCTCGAAAAGCTTGCCCGTCTCACTAAGCAACACAATCGGTCTATATGCCGCAGGGGAATCTACCGGGCGGCCTTCTTTCCGCAGTAGGCACAGCTTTCCATCCTTCCATGACTTCGGGAACTGTCCGGAGCGCAAGCACTTGTCAAACAGTTCCCGAAGCCACTCCGCCAGATATTCCAGTGCTATGTGTATATGTTCAGAAAGAAGCAGATTATTCCCATAAGTCCTCCTCCTCTCCTCCTCCTCCTCATCCTCCTCCTCCTCATCCTCCTCCTCCTCCTCCTCCTCCTCCTCCCCCTCCTCCTCCTCTCCTCCTCTCCTCCTCCTCCTCTCTCTCCTCCTCCTCCTTTGGTGCTGCAAATGTTCATGGGTGGCGGTAATCACTTAATATCAGGTAACCCGCCTGCTCGTTATATCAATTTAAAAAAAAAAGTCATCTGGCATACAGCACATAATATGACCTGCCTAGTCTCATTTAAGTTTTATGAAAAATCTTGAAATGTTTTCAGAAACAACCGACAGAACATCCAATCGGACGACATCTTCCAGCAGCCGACAGACACGGAGGGCTTCTACAACCGCCCCCCCGGCGCGGGCCGCTACCCCGTGCGCGTGCAGCCGGCCAGGAACGACGACAGGGACATCCGCATCAACGGCCGACCCGCGTACAACGACGGCGGACACAAGTGAGTGCCAATCGGACGACATCTTCCAGCAGCCGACAGACACGGAGGGCTTCTACAACCGCCCCCCCGGCGCGGGCCGCTACCCCGTGCGCGTGCAGCCGGCCAGGAACGACGACAGGGACATCCGCATCAACGGCCGACCCGCGTACAACGACGGCGGACACAAGTGAGTGCCAATCGGACGACATCTTCCAGCAGCCGACAGACACGGAGGGCTTCTACAACCGCCCCCCCAGGCGCGGGCCGCTACCCCGTGCGCGTGCAGCCGGCCAGGAACGACGACAGGGACATCCGCATCAACGGCCGACCCGCGTACAACGACGGCGGACACAAGTGAGTGCCAATCGGACGACATCTTCCAGCAGCCGACAGACACGGAGGGTACAACCGCCCGCCCCCCCCCCCCCCCCCGGCGCGTTTATATAAATAATAAAATATTACTCCCATCTCCGTCACCTCACTCCTCTTCTACCCCTCCCATCCTTACCATCCCCACATCTACTCCATCTCCCCACACTTCCCCTCCACCCCCCCGTCTTTCTACCAGAGCTCCCCCTACCAGTTCCCATCATCCCCGACCTCTTCCCGATTTCCCTCTACCTCCCCTACCTCTCCCCTTATCTATCCCACCTGCCCATACATCTACCCCACCCGCCCCCTCATCAAGCTCATATCCCCCCACTTCCCCTTACCTTCCCCTACCACCCCCTAACATCTCCTGACCACTACTCACGGCCCACTCTCTTCCTCCTCACTCCTTTCGGGATATTCGTGTATACAGAATACTTATTCTAGTGAAATTCTAAATCAATGCTCATTAACTATTGTAAAAAGATTAACAAATCAGTAATTAGTATTGTTTTGTTTCCAGAAACGAGAAATATCAGGACGGCACGTTGGACGCGCTGCAGTATTGCAAGTGTGTCTCCACTCCGGATTGTGAACTACGAACCGACTATGCGGTGAGTTTCATACAAATGTTTTTATTGCAAGATAGGCTTGCACTTGGCGACAATCATGCTTAGAAAAGCAATGATGAGGTCTAGGTTGGAGCGCGCGCCTAGGAGATGTCAATTCACTCTTGGCATGAAGGTATTTAGGTTATAGGTAACGTGGCAGAAAACACGGACGCCAGAACTAGAGCAAAGTCTAGAGTCCCTGAGACGTCGCCTCCTGTCGGGGGATTCAGGGTTCGATCTCAGACACGCACTTCTTCGGAGTTATGTGCGTTTTGAACAATTAAATATCACTTGCTTTAACGGTGAAGAAAAACATCGTGAAGAATTATTTCATCTTTTTTCTTTCTCCATATTGTACTCAAAGGTGTAGTCTGCCAATCCGCATTGGCCAGCGTGATAGTATAATTATTGTGACTCAATCTTAGAGAAATTCCGTGCTTAGTAGTGAGCCGACGATAGGTTGATGGTGATTCATTTAAATTCAATTTATTTGACTTCTACGATGTATGCAAATATTGTTTATTGTACTCTTAAAATCCCACTACACTTTGATACCACTACATATTATTTTTGTAGTAGGTAGGTATAATCCAGATATTTTCCATTTTTTTGATATTTTATGGACTATCTTCAGTCATCTTTTGGACTGCGATGTTTGGTGTTGATTTTACATGAGCCTCGTTTCCGTTTTCAGAACGCGTGTGGAGCGAATCAGTATCTCTGTTGCTACAGAGGTGCTGGCAATCAAAACGGACAATCAGGTACAATCTGTCATGTCCGTTATGTTTACAGTTTACACTCTACCACCTCCTATCGAATGTGACGATGTGGTTGCATCAATCTTCTCCCTTACATTACTGAGTAGTCAAGCGCAAATCTGCAAAATATATCTTTCTACTTCTACAAAAGAACAGACACACACGACATAGCTAGAAAGTTTACACAATAGGTAACCTTTTCTTCACTAAAATGATCTCTTCCATACATGAGGCGACCTGTATAAAAGGACATTATTGCCATGAAACGGGAAATTACAATTTCAATATTTTTTTTTCTAGAATACTTCAACGAAGTGGATAACGAGCGACCCATGCTATTTCCGGGACAACCAAACAAAGCAGGCCCATTTCCCCCACCGACCTATGAAAACAACGTTGATTTCCAATCAGGCCACGGATACGGTTCCCAAGGTCAATCTGGTGTACTTGTTGGACCCGGAGGTCCAACCGGAATAATCGGACCCCAGAAAAAACCAGTACTAGCTGGACCCAATGGTCCTACTGGAGTAATAGGACCGGATAGACCTGGAGTAGTATTCCCTGAAAGACCTGTTCTTGTAGGACCGGGTGGTCCAACTGGTGTAATAGGCCCAAATAATGATAGACCTGTTCTTGTGGGCCCTGGTGGTCCGACTGGTGTAATAGGCCCAAATAATGATAGAGCTGTTCTTGTGGGCCCCGGTGGACCGACTGGTATAAGAGGTCCTAATAATGATAGACCTATTTTGGTAGGTCCTGGAGGTCCTACTGGAGTGATTGGCCCAGCTAATAATGATAGGCCTGTCCTTGTAGGTCCCGGTGGCCCTACAGGCATCATCGGGCCAGCGGACGACGACCGTGATGACAAACTATTTGTCAGACCTCTCGGATCTTCCAGCGAGATACGACACAGTGAATCAGCGCAACGAGGAGTATTGGTCGGTCCTGGTGGTCCGACGGGAATAATTGGTCCGGCGTTTAACTTGCCTTATTTGTTTGGGTCCGGTTTCGGCGGATCTGGATTTAATAGACCCGTTTTAGCTGGTCCAGGTGGACCCACCGGTGTGATCGGGCCGAGGCTCGTCGGTCCCGGAGGTCCGACGGGTATAATAGGTCCGGACTTCAATCGTCAATCGCGGGGTCGCGGAGTTCTAGTAGGTCCGGGGGGACCGACCGGGAGAATCGGCCCAAGAAGCTTCGGTAAATAAGTTTAGTGCTGTGATGACTGATGACTAACAAACTAATGTTTACACGTCTGTCGGTGTGTTGTTGGATGTTTGTTTAACGTGAATGTTTCGGTAGACCGATCGCTATAACCACACCTGCTGTGAGAGACCACCCTGTGTGTGAATGTGTAAATAAATGTGTTATTACATGTATATAACGATGCTTGTATGTTATCTATTGCTTGTAAATATAAGTTTCAATAATTTTATATCACGAGATAACAGATCTCATGTGCTTAGTACGATTTTTTTTAAAATTGATTAACTGTTTTGTAACAATGAGATTTTTTTGAGTTAGACATCGCACGTAATAAGTGTTACCAGTAGTATAATATTGTTTCTTTTCACTACCGCATACTAATTTATCTTATTGGGAATTTCTGCACAGTATTATTTGTTATATTCTGCAAATGATCTATGATATACTTCATTTACATAATCGTCATACTGATTGCAGGCTGCATGCATCGCAAAAACAATAAAACCAAAACGTACAATGGAAAGCTATCTAAAACGAAGAATAGTACTCAGTGTGTTTGTTTTTCTTCTTCTTCTTCTCAACTTAAAATGTAATTAGGTTCAAGTTAGTCTAAGTTTACCTTATCATTTGTAATATTATATTATGCTGAAAATGCTTTTGTTTTTCTTTCTCTAATACCATGGACTTATAAATTTATTTTTTGGTGAAATGATCATAGGCACCACAATTTAATGAAGTATTTTTCAAATACTTGATAAGGGCATTAAGCTTAACAGCTTTCAGCATTAGTAAATGTTGCTATTAAAATCTTCAAGCAAAAGTTTCTCAAATATTTAATTTCCAAGAAACGAAGATATTTCAATTTTCAATGAAAACGTATGATTTGTACTCAATTTGTAGGTCATTATAAACTGTAGGCCGAATAACTGAGGTTAATATAAAAATCCACTTGTACGTAGAGACGGTTTGGCAGCCGGCCAGCGGCGGCGTGCGCCGGCGCCGGTTTCCGTTGATAAATGGCAACTCGCCCGAATTACTCAAACCAAACATTTTTGTTGGAACTCTAATAGAATGTCTTATAATTTTTCATTATTATCAACAAAGAGACAATTGTTATGAAATATTCTTGTTTTACTGCAAGCCAAGGGGTGAACTCGTATGTCATATCTTGTCCCGTACTTTTGATCTTGTATAATTCTAGCACTAAACAGCTCCCTTTTCCAAATGTTTAGTATATTTAGTTATAAGTCCCAAGTTCTAAAGGTCGACGTACTTACAATATTTCTCGCCGGCTACTGTATATAGTTGTACCACTTACCAATGGTAGTGATGACGATGATGGAGTAGAAGAGAGCACCGAAGAAAGTCCACTGAATGTGCTCCGTGCTCTCGTTCCCGTCCCAGCCTCTCACCTTCATCTCCAGCAAGATCGCGTTTTCAAAATCCTGCGTAACCGGTTATGAGTTTCACAAGAACAATGAAACTAAACTAAATCTGTATACTTAGTAACTTTTATAATTGACTGTGCACACACAGGATAAAAGAAGGGAAAGTTTTGAACTCAGAATTCACCCGCGTGGACTACACAAATTTCGACCCCCTATTTTACCCCCTTAAGGGTTGAAATTTCAAAAATCCTCTCTTAGCGGATGGCTACGTCATAATAGCTATCTGCATCCCAAAATGGGCCTGCTCTCAGAATGAGGAAGGCTTTGTCAACCATGTTGGCCGAGTCCGGATTGGCAGACTTCACATATCTTTCAGAATTTTTTGGTGCTAGTTTAACATAAATGTGAATGTGTTCACCTTCAGCATGTCGACGACTTCAGCGGTCCAGTTGAGCTGATTGAGATAAGGCACCTTGTTGGTCATGGTCCAGATGCTGTGCGTAGTGTTGCCGCGGATCTGTGATATGTTCATCTTCACCTGCAACCAACTGCACATTCACTTTGTCTCTCTCTCAGCCGTACTCAGAGTCGCTTAATCGTTACTTAAGTTTAGTTAAAACGAGACAGAGCTGTATTTCTCACATAAATCTGTCTCGTTTTAACTCAATCTTGAGTAACGATTATCGACTCTGAGTACGGCGGTCTGCGTCCTATTCTTCTTTTTAATAAAAAATAGCGAGCAAGCGAACAGGCGGGTCATCTGCTGCTAAGTGAATACCGCTGCCCATGAACGTATGCAGCACCAGGATAACGTCTGCAGAACCATGGAGGGTATACCTCTCTCTCATGCTGCGCCTCCAGCTTCTCGAAGGTGACGGCCCCCAGGATGCAGTAGGCCACTACCAGGCTGATCATCACGAAGTGGGAGAACACCACCGAGCATAGCTTCCACGTGTAGTACAGAACCTACAGAGAAGTTTCAAAGTTCGTTGGTTTCGTAATTAGGGTAAAACTCAAAAAAGGGATTAAAATTTTGTAAAATTTTGTGTATTTAATTTAAATTCAATTTTTTTCAATTTTAGTGCAAGATTGTAGAGCTAACAACATCTCTAGATATATACGATATTTACCATATTATATTATTATGTATAATAATATGGTTTTTTTTTAATTTAAATAATTCTCTTTAATGAATAATTTAATGAAGCGGTAGTTTATGGGGCTAGAGCCTCATAAACTACCGCTATACAAAAAATCACGTAATTTTATGACTACAGTCCAAGACTATTATATTACCATAGCGCACTTGCTGGGCGGCGGGGGCGGCGGGGGCGGCGGGGGGTAGTCGACGCGTTCTATGCGCGTGTCACGACGAGACATCCTGGCTCTCCTCTACGAGGATCTTTCTTCAGACAACACTGTATTACTTACATCTACTCAAAGTCACACTAATTGATTGTACACCCACTTAAACTGAAAACGTTTCGTGAACATAAATTCTTTCCCCATCCGCCCTCGGCCTCACTTCACTATAACGCCTATCTAGATATTAGCACTAACACTGAATTAATCAATAATTTATCTTCGATCATTCATTATGTTTGGCTTTGACTCTAAGTTTTCTTAATCATCGTGTGTTTTATTTGCATTTGAATACCTACATCAATGTCAACACAGAATGCACCTCTAGCTATTATTTTCACTATCTTGTAATCGCGAACATCACGGTAACATTCAAATATTTGTGTTATTTAGTGGAGTTGTCAGTAAATGTTGATGGCAGGCGGCGCGGGCGCAGCTCGGTGGGAACTGGGATAAATCGGTACTGGAGGCGGGATTCCGAAGGTTTATTATCCACAACCCAACGTTATTTACGAGGATACGGAGTTTCGCAATCACTGTTCGACGCTGGATCGTACTCAATTTAACTGTTGTGTTGTGAAGCAATCCAAACATTAACATAGATTAATGAAAACTATGGTGAGGGTGAGTGAGACCAAAACTATCTCCGAAACTTTCTATTGTGGTGTTGCTTATTGAAATCAGTACCCTTATTATAAATGCGAAAGTGTGTTTGTTTGTTGATTTGTTCGCGTCACGTCAGCAATCACGTCGCAACGGTGCAACGGATTGACGTGATTTTTGCATGGGTATAGATAAAGGCCTGGAGAGTGACACAGGCTTTTCTATGCCTTATTTTGATTTTCGACTGATCGATGTCTGAAGAATTTATTTTTTACTGGTTTATGCTCGCGACTTCGTCAGCGTGGACTATATGAATTTCAAACCCCAGCTATTTCACAGGGGTTACTAGCTGATGCCTTCGCTCGTGTCCCCCCCCCCGCCCCCCCCCCCCCCCCCCGATTGTCATTTCAGCCTGTCACGTACACAGGTCAATATCATCCATGAGGCATAGTTATACAACTAATATTATGTTTTACACAAAACATACTGTCACAGACATCGTGGCGTCTCCCTCCGTAACGATATTACCTTCAATGGCGATCTTTTCTGTTACTAAAATAACATTATTATCTATAAAAATACGTGTAAATACTAAAATAACATGTAATACAAATTATAAATTATATTTCATAAATATCACAATATTATTACAATTATTATAAAAATGAATAAATAAGAACAATTTCACATCATCATCGACTTATCAGCGTCAATAACACATTCACCACACTGTTCTTACTACTATTTTGTAAAACTATTACTGCTATTATATACTAACATCACAACATACTATATCACTATTACTTCATTACCTGCTATTTTGTCAAATTTAGTATATTTAGCTACGCACCTACAATCCTTCAAACAATAAATTAGCTGTTAAGATTCTATACTCATCTTCATTTTTCAATATAAATAAAATCATACATATAAGGCGCTATTATACAAGTATCCGTTTTCTGCTATAAGTCCCGCAAGTTCCTATTGTGCTGGAACCATGTCTCGTTGACATCGAAATAACGTCATTTTGACGTTAGCCGAAATGAAAATATGCCACACGCATTATCAATTTGCGGGACTTATATTTATCTTTAATAGGTTCCTCTCTCCATCAGCTAAAACCTTGTTTCGGTAATTGTTAAAAAGTATCAGATGCTTTTGGATCTACTATTTTTACTATTCTACTTTTACACTTGCACTTATTCTATTCAAACTTTTAATTTAAATTAAATTATGTATAATTAAAATTTAGACGTAGCTTGTGCGTCTGGCACGGCTCTGTTGCTGGCGCGTGGTGTGTGGGTGGCGCGCGGCTGTGAGGCGAGACGCTCGGCCTCTCGGATGGTGTCAGGCAGCCTCGTGTGCAGCGTCTCGGGCGTGCTCAGCATCAGCGCGCCCGCCGCCAGTGCTGCGGCGCCGAACAGCACCGACGGCAGCCACTCCACGTAGATCGCCTGCAAGGGGAAACACTTTGTATGACATACGACATTTAAAAACTAGGGCGGATTTTTCTACCAATAAACACTTTGAAGCTTTTATCATAGTCACATGAGGGACTTTGGCGCAACATAATAATATGAGGACCATTTATTGTATCAATTTGACGGCGAGGGTTGAGAAACATGAATGCCTGAGAGATATTTTTTTTTCAATCAAAGATGTCTGCGAAGTCTGCCAATTCGCACTTGACAAGCGTGGTAGACTGTTCTCATTCACAGCTCATTAGTGAGCCGACGATGGGTAGAGATGGTGGTGATGGGATGATAATAAAAAGGCTGATTATTTACAATATTGCCCGTCAAATCTTTCCAATAAATTAGAAGGCATTGATTCTAAATTCGGAACATAGATTTATCCTACAGTCTAAGCTTGCATCATGAAAGCACTTTTTGAATTCAGCCCTGAACTATTTATCCTCCAGGAAAATAATGCTCTCCTGATAGAATTTCACTCACATCAACCAATCTCCGCAGAAACTAGCCAACTACGCATGAGATTTTATACTTGGAGTAGGTTCCCTCATACTGACTTCTACAATGCAATGCATGCAATGCGACACGACCAGGAAACATCAGGCGCAGTACTAACATTTTCACATCTTCTCTGAGACACGGAAATATAACAAAGTCAAAAACAACCAGTAACTCATTAGTTCGACCCGGGACTTCAAAATCCACAGCCAAATAAGCTAGCCACCAAAGCATCGAGGCAGTCAAGGAAACAAGTATCAAGGATAGGTACTGTACTCACCAGCAACGGCATCTGCGGTGCGATGATGGACCCCAGTCGGCCGATCATCGAGCAGAAGCCGAGCAGAGAGTGTCGCGCATGCGTGGGGAACAGCTCGGACGTGTACATGTAGATGCCGCTGAAGGCCTGCGTGATGGCGATCTTGCCCACCAGGTACAGCAGCGTCGTCAGCCACGACATCGCTGCACAATCATTAACGATACGATCAAAAGGGCTCCTGCCACCATAGATATTCCTGCGCTCATTGAGCCGGCAAGAGACCTTATGGATTGACGCAGCGTTGACATGTTGGCCCCGTGCCATATCAGGGAAAGTGCATCAAGGTCAGGAGTCGCGGCAGAAATGACTGGTACCGGTAAGTGGCGCAAGTACGCCTCTCTTATCAAGAGTCAAATTTTTGTTCCGTTTCCCGTGCAGATCCTGGGGTCATGGAGCCTTAATGCTAAAAAAAATTACGAGACATTTGACCGCGGTTAATAGCCTCATTTGGCGACAGAAGGACTGGCTCATTTTTACATGATTTGATCGTGTAGGGAAACTACAAACATCGCTCTCTCCATCATGTACAAACATGAATATATTATACTAGCGTATGCCCGCGATTTCGTCCGCATAGACTATTCAATTTTTGAACCCCTTTTTTACCCCCTTAGAGGTTGAATTTTCAAAAATCCTTTCTTAGCGGATTTCTACGTCATAGTAGCTATCTGCATGCCAAATTTCAGCCCAATCCGTCCAGTAGTTTGAGTTGTGCGTTGATAGATCAGTCAGTCAGTCAGTCACCTTTTCGTTTTATATATTTAGATGTATCTACATTCTACAATTTATTAATAATACGAAGTTGGTTACTTACCGGTTGGTACAAAAGCAATCGCCACACAAGAGAACCCACAGACAAGGTACGCTAGCAGCAACGTAGTCTTCCTCCCGATGCGATCCAACACCAGCGCGTTGGTCACCACTGCGATGACCTCCACGCTCACCACCAACATGTAGTTAGTGTACTTATCTCCTGCCAGCGACACCGAGTTGATCGCGAGGCCGTAGAACACAAAGGTGCACGTGATCCACCACCACGAGCATATAGCTAGCCGAGTCATTATGATCGGCGATCGCAACACTTGCATGCACAACCCTCCCTCTTCTGCTGACTCCTTCTTGTCCTCTATCTTGACCTTTTCCTCCACAGTAGTCAACTGTCTCATTGTCTCGTCCGATAGCGTCACATTGTTCATCTTCGCCGCTCTCAAGACGATCTCCAAAGCTTCCTCTCTCCTACCCTTGGACAGCAACCATCGTATACTTTCGGGGAGGAAGTAGATGTAGGAGAGGAAGAGCAAGGAAGGCGGGTAAGCGACGAGGATGAAGGTCCGGAAGTAGGGAAAGGCTTTGGCGAGGAGTGCGAAGCTCAGGCCACCGATGACCAGCATGATGCCCAGAAATGCTGTCGTGAGTACTCGCTTATCCTGGCCGAGCAACTCGATAGCTGGAAAAACAAAAAAGTTTTAAAAGCTGATACTGTTAACTTACATTGATCATAATCTACGGAACTAAAGGTCCTTAGTTTGTATTTGAAATTCTATATTCTCTACTCGTTTATCATTATCTACCCATTGCCCGCCACTACTCCACACGTGTGTCTTCTCAGAATTCGAAGGATGAAGACCAACACGCTGACTAACTTCTGATTGGCAGACTTCACACACCCTTGAGAAAATTATGGATCAAGCATGCAGATTACCTCACGGTGATATTTTCCATTTTCGTTAAATCAAGAGATTTGACAAAAAATGAAAACATTACCGCGAGGGGTGTTTTCCAGAGATTGAACTTCGGACCTCCGAATAGAAAGCCACCATCTTTCACGCTATTACAATTTTTTTTTACTATGAAAAAGTTAGTAAAATAAAGTGATAGGTATATCATACTCAGGATGTAAGCAGCCGGGAAGGCGCTGGCCCCGGCCACGCTCTCCAGGAACTCCACGATGACGTACATCTCGTACGAGACGGAGAACGCTTTGAGGGTGCCGATAGCGCCGACCAGCGTGCAGCTGAGCACCAGGGCCCGTTTGCGGCCCCATCTGAGTTGTTCACCAGTAATGAAGAACAGAGGTTAGTTAGGTAGATTGATCTTGAAACTGTATCCAATAGTCAACATGCTATTTGTGACTTAAAAAAATTCACTCAAGTTTCCTCTGTAGTGTAGTCCGCCACTAAACAAGGATTTTGAGAAATTTCATCAAAGGCAAAATGGCACTGGTCAGTGGTTGACTGACTGATAAATTCCTCAAACTCCGTAGTGGTGCCAATACAAATAAACAACTATGAATAATATAAAGAACAACACAAGGTTATCAATAGATACAGCAATTTCATCCAAATCTGCTGCAAGATATTTCATTCCTCCCATGTAACGTATTACCAAAGTTATCATTACGAAATATTCAAAATTACATGTAACATCTTTGGGTACCTTGTCATTGAATTACAATAATCTGATAAACACCCAGACAAGCTTGAAGATTATATTATGCTTGCTTGTCTACGGACACTTAAAATTACATTGGACCCATCGAAAGCTAAGTTCGATTCTGCTTAGCTGCGCACGCGCCCAACGAACACGGATACAGGGGTTTTGATTTTGTCAGATCACACATAGTACCTGGACTAGACTCCTTAAATAACCTACAACTCCTCCTCCTCAAGCACTACTTAAATAACCTACAACTCCTCCTCCTCAAGCACTACTTAAATAACCTACAACTCCTCCTCCTCAAGCACAACTTAAATAACCTACAACTCCTCCTCCTCAAGCACTACTTAAATAACCTACAACTCCTCCTCCTCAAGCACAACTTAAATAACCTACAACTCCTCCTCCTCAAGCACTACTTAAATAACCTACAACTCCTCCTCCTCAAGCACAACTTAAATAACCTACAACTCCTCCTCCTCAAGCACAACTTAAATAACCTACAACTCCTCCCCCTCAAGCACTACTTAAGTACTCCTTAAGTAAAAGATTCGTACAAGATTTGCTCGAATTATTTGGATAATAATTAAAGTACACAGTACACACTGACCGATCTGAGATGTAGCCGATGATAGGCAGCGACACCAGCATGCCCACGTTGTGGATGGTGCCCACCAGGGTGCGCTTCCACTCCTGGCAGGCCAGGTCGAACTGCGAGTAGAACATCACAAGCTATTATTGGCAAACTAGATGACTGAACAAGAAGGCTGGGTAATATTTCTAAAAATAAGGAAATGTGGGTGGTAATGTGTACCATCTACCATAATAATAGTAATAATAATAATAAAATAGTCATTTATTTAGGCAACTTGAACCCATTTGAACATACATAAAAGTAAACAAATACAAATGTACAATTGTTAAAAAAAGAAATGAAAATAATAAAGTTACAAAATATACAATAATAAAATTTAAATTAAATTAAAATTAGAGTTAATAAATAGTTAATAAAATTTTCAAACATTACTATAACAATGCGTTTGTTTTGCAAAGATGAATATTTACCCGGATCTTTATAAATTCCAAGAATACACTAAAAACTAAACGTTTTTAGCATAGTGTGGTTAACTCTAAATATTTGATAGCAAGCAACATCAGACCAATCTAATTAAGTATTGCCAAATATTGGAGGTCGTATTCAGCAAATAATAGCCATGTTTGAAGGTTAGGACACATTCATTGGCGTTTTGCACACTATCGCAAAATCAGTTATGCTGCCTTAGCTCTCTTTCTGTAGACAGTTAGGCAACAGGTACCACGTTTAAAAGCACTAGGATGTAATCTAGTTTACTTACTATCAAATATTTTTCAAAGTACTTAGATGCGCAAAATGAATTCCTTTCATTGGATCCGTTGCCTCAGTTTCTATTTGCTACGTATTTGCTATTGATGTAAATAATGCAAACAAACAAAAAAAATTAAAGATTCAATGAAAGTCAAATAAGTAAATTTCCAATGAAAATTCATACTAATATTATAAATGCGAAAATGCGTCTGTTTGTCTGTCTGCTAGCTATTCACGGCCCAACAGTTTAACCGATGTTGATGAAATTTGGTACAGAGTTAGTTGACATCTCGGGGAAGGACATAGGCTACTTTTTACTACGGAAAATAAAAGAGGGTTGATCATAATGGTGCTTCCATCATAATGATATAGAAGTATGGATTAATGCGCATGAAGTCTTCCCAGAATATCATCTCAAAGAGATCAGCTTTAAAGAGATAAACTACAGTCCATTGTTTGTTAGCTATACTAAACGAGATCGCACAAACTACTCCGCTAACGTCACCCAGGGTGTACAAGACGGTGAATGTGATAATATACTAAAATAACACATTTATATAAATAATAATTATTATTGTAACAATAATAATTTCTGATTGTCTGAATTGAATAGTTTTGAAAATTGGAAAAAGGTGATTTTAACAACTTTTATTACTACATTGCATAGCTGAGTACAAGAGGTTTTGACATCACAAAGTGGAGTTAGTTAGGTACGACCAAAACAATACGATTTGAATGAAGAATGGCCCTGATACCTGATAACAATAAAATACCATAACGTTCATGCTAAGTGTTAGGCAAGAGTTAATTATATCATCTCAGAGCAATATCGTTTGCCGCAACAACAAATCTACTCATCAACTTATCTAGGGAATAACTCTACCGAAAGAAAAACAAATAGAAAAATTCACACATAAATCTAAAAAAACTTCTCGTGGAATCCACATGGGGCTGCGCTGGCAGTTACCTCGGTTAGCATATACCTATAGTCTGGCCATTCAATGAGGTAACAAAGCCAGCGTTCTTGGCACCTTGCCTCGTTGCGGTGGTTTAGATGAGATATTTAGTTTACATTATTTTCTTAATTAATTATTATACCTACTATGATAACAATATTTCTAAATAAACTTTTGAACTTCTTTTGATATTTTTTTGTTTCAATAAACAGTTTGGGATTTTTCCCAAAAAGTTAATTTAACGACGTTATATTCTAGAATCGAGATAAATATCTTTTAAAGACGTAAATAATATAAGTAGATACGATCGCACAAACTATTATAAGGTACGTCGTTAAACATTTAACTCAAAACTAAAAACTAAAGTGTAGATAATAATTATTAATTTAATTATTCAATTCTGGAATGAGTTACGAAGTACAGACTTCGTACATTTATGCTAGAGACAGAACTTAAATGCACCTAACTAGGTACATAATTGCCATTTACATCAATACCTTGTTCTTCATAACCAATAAATAATAAATCACGTGATTTCCTTTTTAGGGAATAAGCTACAGCAATAGCACAATGGCACCAATTCACATAATATAGGTACCTAATGCTCATAATGCAAACTAGAAACAGAGACAAACTTGCAGCTCCTGCCTTCCGCCTCAGGAAAGTCCAAAAGTCATTTGTGGGTATGGGTATTACCTTTTATAATAAAATCCCGCAAACTATTTTGGACTTACCTTTGCACAAGTTTAAAAAATCTATTAAAAATATGCTCCTGAAAAAAGCATATTACACAATTGAAGATTATCTAAATGATAAAAGAGCGTGGATTTGACCTGCAGCTCGTTCCGGCGACGCACAAGACTGCAAATACTATTTAATACATGGCACAATCTTGTACCTATATCAAATATTTGAAAAGAGCAACCGCCGAGTTTCTTGCTGGTTCTTCTCGGCAGGAAAGGCATTCCGAACCAGTAGTAGATGCATCCGACTATTCGTAAGCACTTGTAAAAGTTTATACGAATAAAAAAGATTTTCATTTTCATTTTCATTTTCATCCTGGCTCTGAAAATTGCAAAAATTGCAAAATTGTGTATTATGGAAGCATAAAGTCCGTAGTTGCAGGGCCGTGGGTCACTCTTCCGAGAAGGCCCCTTCTCACACATCAGCTTTGTGTACAAGGGAGTACAAGAGGAGTGTAAGAGGAGGCTAGGAGGAGCTATACAATACATAGGAGTCTGGTTGCAACAACACCTTACCTCTGCCACGATGGTATCCTTGGAAGCATAGAGCCAGCGGTCGCAGGGCCGCAGCTCTTCTGAGAAGGCCCCCGCCTCGCACGGCAGCTCGGCGTCGACGGGGGCCTTGCTGGCACAGCGCCGCTCGCGCCCGCTGCCGGCCAGGGCCCCTTCCAGCCATGAGGGGCTGTAGTCCGTACTGTTGGCGGATTCACACTCCGGCACCACACATCTGAAACATCACAGCACACTATCATATAAGACGATCACATGTATAGAATATTCATGATAAGTTGTGTCGTTCAAAGCCTCGTTAATTCTATCACCTCACTTGGAACTTAAGTTATGATTTCTAGCATTATGAGTAGGTAATAGGTAGGTATGTACAATTACATTCTATTCTAAATCCTCATCCTCAGAAGTTAAAGTTCAAAATAAGTACTTATTTATATTTCGATGTCCTCAAGTCAGTTTACTACTCAATATTTCTACAAATCCATAAATAAATACCATAAATAAATAATTACTAGATTCGAAACAAATAAACCTAAAAACCAATAGAGGGCCTGCTGGTTAGAACATTTCACAGCATGGTTTGAACAACAACTAACTAACAACAACTAACTAACTAAGACGTTTAAATTCCAAAATAGACAAAGAAAGCTTTAACTTGACATGATCATGACTGGTATTGTGAACATCTACACTATCCATTAGTGAATTACTCACAATAATATAAAGAAGACCACAAACAAAATAAAGTAAGGATACTAATTGTGCTCCCATATTAGGTATATTGTGTAAATGAGTCCAAATATTGAATCTCATTGTCCACGCAGCCCAATAAGACGAGATATTAACAAGGAAGGCGAGTGTATACAAAACAAAGTGACGCATGGTGTCGGTGTGAACAATAATTCGCCAATCATATCAGAGAGCATAACTTAAAAAATAAACAGACCGACAAGAAAACAAGTTAATAGACCATGTTAATAATTATTAATAGAGAGAAATGGAGAAATTGACTATACCTGCCCCCCAATTGTGTAAGAAAAACGTATTCATCGTTATCGTTATCGTCAACAAATTCTGCCCTTTGATTGGCTGTGGGAAAATGTAAACAGCGAATCAACCAATCAAAGGGCAGAATTTTTTGACGATTACCTACGATTAATACGCTGCATCAACTCCCAGATGCCGACGTGTTCTATCAAAAAGATACAGCTTTCATAAAAGCAATTTTTTTCTATTTAAATAGATTATAATATAGTTTTAGAATGTGATTACTAATTAGCTGTAATAACTTTGCATGTACACGCTTTGGTTAAGACTGTTAGTGTATATTGTTTGTAATGTAATAAATAATAAATTAATACGTTTTTCTTACACAATCGGGGGGCTGGCCTGCATCTACAAAGCACTAAAGGTCATGACATAACTTAGAAACTTTCAACAACCTCGTGATGACCCATCGCTATACACTGACTAAGTATAAGCTAAACAGTAAACTTATACAACATCAAATGCCTCCACGCTCATGCTAAACATCTATTAGCTTCTACTGCCAGAATGATAGCTTCTACCGCCAGAATGATAGCTTCTACCGCCAGAATGATAGCTTCTACCGCCAGAATGATATCTGCCTTTCAGCAATCAAATATCAGTGTTTGAACGTTTCATAGCTGGCATAAAAAAGCTTGAACTACTGTTTGATGGCAGAATTCTATGTAATATCTCTAATGCAGGATGTAGGTACGAGTAGTATATAAAAAGTCAACACTAGATACTAATTTTAGCCACTGTTCGCATACAACTAACTGTTTGACTATTTGGGGAATTCCTTGCAAATTGATGTGACAAAAACTGCAAATGATTCAATAAGAGCTGAACAAAATAATGATCAATCATACACAAATACAATCATAATGTAATAGGAACTGGTAAGTAGGTATAGCAAAATTATAAAACCACGAAAACTGAGTAATGTTTTGTTTTTATTTTAATGAATCGATGACATCTTGTTCACAACTTTGGAGTCAGTAAACATCGCTGCAAATTCAGAAATCTTAAAATTCAAGGTCTTTAATCAACTAGCTTATGCTCGCGACTCTGTTCACGTAGACAACATAAATTTCAAGCCATTTTACCAACTTAGAGGTTGAACTTTCAAAAATCCTTTCTTAGCGGTTGTGTACGTCATAATAGCTATCTGCATGCCGAATTTCAGCCCGATCCGTCCATCCCATCCATCCCGTCCAGTGGTTCAAGCTGTGTGTTTATAGATCAGTCAGTCAGTCTGTCAGTCAGCTTTTCTTTTTATGTATATAGATATAGATTCCTTGTGTCTTTGGTATTAAGTAGCGTTAAATATTGTAGAAATAAGAGTAAGCAGCTTCCTTAGAACAAAAGAACAACAAGATAATATTAATAACTGTAAGTACTTAGTAGTTGTTTGTTAATGAGATCTCGTTTTTACCAGATTGAGTAAAATGAGTGGACATCCTTGTTAGAGGATCTTAGCGCGTTTCCGGTGTCCACTGTTCAGCCTCGCATTATCTCATTAAGACGACGACGAGTGTTGGCCCACATAGTCGTCTGTACGTGCACTGTTTCCGTCTTCCTCACAGTATTGTGCACTTCGATTGAAGCAAACCTGTGAGATACTTGTTATATGTACATCCTCACGGAATTTACACATAAATCCCATCGTAGGTTCTAAATTTAAAATTCTCAAACTTGTTACAGATGAAACATTTTAGATGTTCACATCTTTTATTTCTTAAGTACTTAAAATGATAGATTCATCAAATGTATAATCCATATTATAAATGTGAAAGTGTGTCTGTCTGTATGCAAGCTTTTCACGGCCGAACAGTAAAACTGATTTTGATAAAATTTGGTAGATACAGAGTTAGCTTATGTCCCGTGGAAGGACGTAGGCTACTTTTTATAGGAAAATTAAAGAATTCCTACGGGATTTAAAATATCCTAAATCCACGCGGACCAAGTCCTCCAGTTATGTTTGTTTGCATCCTCTAGTTTTGTTTTTATCTTTTCAAACATCATTGTTAAAATGTTCTCTAATGTATGCTAATTAGATATCAATAATAAATAGTCTCTTGTAAATTATGAGCCCCCTGATCATCCCCTGATCATCCCCTGATAGCCTAGACAAATATTAAAGACTAAAAATGACAGATTTCTATAAATCACGTGAAATTGATTTCAACGAGATGCTGATGTGACAGTAATTATTAGAAGTAAAAATAAGATATTAAGATCATAGAATAGAATTGCGAGAATCTGTGTTGATGTCACTTCCGGGAAACTGTAGCCATTTTTCAGTGAATTAAGTATAATGAAGGAAACTAAGTATAGGTCTGTTGAAAACTAGAAATAAGACATAATGTACCTACCAAGTTTTACGCGTAATTGTTGTTTGTGGCATAAACTGCCATAAGTTTCAGTTATGTTATAAGTATTAGTTATGGTGGTTAGGAAACCTAGTAAGTAGTTATATGTCTATAAATAATATACAGGTACTTATAGATAGTTGCAAAATGATACCATCATAATTAAAATTAAGTAAATAAAGTAATTCCTAGTCATTAACGCTAGCATTTTTTCTTTCATTTACGTAAAAGTACAAAATCTAAAAATTGAGAAATATAATAATTCTGAATGTTTCTCAATGCATTGAAATGATGCACGCGTTGTATCATAGTTGTTTTACAGAAAAGGACTTCATCGTGTTTAATGTTACTTATCATTAAGTAGTACCTCGGTACGGTAGTCAGTCAGTCAGTAGGTATGTAGATATAGTTGTGCGTGCAACCAAACTAGTTCAATAAAATATGTTGATTTTGTTTGGCGCCTGTTATATTTACACACTAACACAAGTTAGCTGTTGACAGTGATAAGGTTTAACTTGCCAGAGTTCATGGAACAATACTACAAGTTTTCTAAGTAATCCTTGTACGCCGACAAAGTGTATAAAGTTAGAATTGGGCACGGAGCTATAATGCCTCGCTTCATGACATGTAGACACATGCATGCATGCGACATGTGACAGTTGGTGTAAGAGGGTACACGGAGCTATAATGCCTCGCTTCATGACATGTAGACACATGCATGCATGCATGCGACATGTGACAGTTGGTGTAAGAGGGTACACGGAGCTATAATGCCTCGCTTCATGACATGTAGACACATGCATGCATGCATGCGACATGTGACAGTTGGTGTAAGAGGGCACACAGAGATGGTCATTTGTGGCATCGCGAAGCAAAAGGTGTGGAATCACTACGAGATTCAGATAATATTTATAAAAGGAAACGCTGACTGACTGACTGACTAATCTATCAATGCATAGCTCAAACTACTGGACGGATCGGGCTGAAATTTGGCATGCAGATAGCTATTACCTACCAAAGGATGTTTAAATAGACAACCCTTAAGGCGGTTAAATAGAGGGTTGAAATTTGTGTAGTCCACGTGGACAAAGTTGCGAGAATAAGCTAGTAGTATACAAAATACTATCAGAAAGGAAGTACAAATCTTTCCTTTTTGAATATAGTCCAGCACTAAAATATTAAAGCAGCCAAAATTTTCAATACAGAATTATTTATTACAGTCGATGTCGCTGACGTCGAAACCACTGTGTGTCGAAGTCATGTAATGTTAAACAATAGGTACATTGAACTGAAAGACAGGACGTTAGCTATTATAACTGCAAAATTATCATATCATAGTTAGCTTGACGTGCCTACTATACCTATAGGTAGTTACATGCGTCGGCGATTTGATAAATAATAATAATAATAAATAAATAATTTTTATTTCAGGCAATGAAAATACAACCCATAACAATATACACAGTATGAAGCGGATTAAATTAATATTAGAATTGATTAGAATATAATATTAATGTAAAAAAATGGAGCTAACAATTTAAAAAAAAATCTAAGTAAAGGTGTTATTGTCGCACCGATGCAGGTTGGACCAATGCTTTGTAAAAGGATTACTAAGGTCCTCTACAACAGCACACAAGATAGCGTTTGTACTGTGTGTCAGTCTTTTCCAGAAGGATGCCGTCCTTGCTCGGAGTATGGCGAAGAAGTCAGGGACTCTTGCAGCAGCAAACATAGCTTTAGCACTGCAGAAACGCGGGTGCTTCATTAGGATGCGGAAGGCGTTGTTATATTGTACCCTAAGTGCATTATAGCTGCGCTTGGTAAACTTTGTCCACAGCTGACATGTGTAGAAACATTGACAAAAAGCTTTAAATAACGTCACCTTCACATCATCGGAGCAACGAGCGAATCTGCGCGCTATCATGTTAGCCCGTACCGAAAGAGCCCTGCGCTCCCTCTCCATATCTCTGTCATCTTTTATGTCTTCTGATAAAATATGGCCCAAATATTTAAAGCTCTTGACAACCCGAACCGACGACCCATTCAGATATACCGGCGGAACGGTCTCCGGACCCTTGCCCGCTTTGAAGACGAGCATTTCAGTTTTTGCTACATTATATTTGAGAGCATGTTCTGTAGCAAACTGCTCACAAATATTGAGCAGTTTCCTAAGTCCATTTATTGAGGGGCTGAGGAGCACCATGTCATCAGCGTAGCTCAAATTGTTAACACAGATGTTACCAATATGGCAACCGACTTTGGTACTTCTCAGCCTCCCGATAAGGTCATTGATATAAAGGTTAAATAGGTCCGGAGACGTTAGCCCTCCTTGACGAACGCCACACTCTAGTCTGTATTCACTAGAGAGTGCATCGCCCCATTTTACGTAGTTAGTTTGGTTCTCGTACCAAAATCTCCACAGATTCATTAATTCTTTTGGTACGTGTCTATCAAGTTTACGCCATAGTATTTTGTAATTAACAAGGTCAAATGCCCGGCTTAGATCTAGAAAACATGCATATACTGAAGTATCTCTATTAACATAATAGTTTACAGTATATTTGAGACTTAAAATAGCCGAATCTGTGGAGAGTCCGGCACGAAAACCAAACTGAGCATCGTCAATATTAAAATTCCTGGTCAGTTCGGGTTGTAAGAGCCTTTCCAAGATTTTTCCGACCACAGTACCTAACGATATGGGTCTATAGTTGGTAAGGTTAGACAGATCGCCGGTTCTATTTTTTACGATGGGGGCTACTACCGTTTTCATAAGGCCCTGTGGTAAATAACTGTGCTTTAAGCATAACTTGAATATAATGGACAAGACCCGATAAACTTCATCACTGGCATAGAGTATGTGCTCAATGCTGAGGCCATCGTGTCCCGGAGACTTGCCACGCTTTATACATCTTACAGTTTGCGCAATGTTATCTGGAGTGAAAATATTATTCAGATCAACAGACGAGTTCTGCTGCAAGGATGTATCGGACACAATGGTCTCAACATTTTGTTCACTACCCACTTCCATAGGTTGCACTTTAAAATGGTTAGCAAACATGTCCGCGATTCTATTCGGGTCCTGTTCATTATTCACAGATACGGGTAGGACATCCTTATGTTGGAGGTTTTTGGTGGCCTTCCAAAATTTTGGAAAATTCTTTTTATCTCTATTTTCAGCTATTTTATCCATCTTTATCATTTCTTGGTTTCTTTGGCACCATTTTAATTTGTTTTTAAATATTTTTCTAAATTTTAACATATTTTCATATATATATCCATGATCCGGTTTACCAACGTCAACCCACCAACTAAAATATAGTCTAGCTTGTTCGTGGCTTAATTTTACATGATAGTTCCAGCCAGCGATCTGTCTACCCTTATTTCCTGCACCGCTACGAGAACAACTTAACTCGGCTCCAGCCTGTAAAATACTTACCACTTCATTATACATATTGTCAATAGTAAGCTTACACTCTAAAATATCACAGTTATTTTTATCACAGCTATCGAAATGACTAGTATAAGTACTAACTAGTTTTAATTTTCTAAAACAATATTCTCCGTATTGATTAATCTGGTCAAGATTTCTATTATTCCAGAGAATTTTGCAATTGTTACGGGTATTGCCTATGTTACATTCTATTTTTTTTACAATGACGTCAATATTAATATCTATCAGTAGCGGAAAGTGGTCTGACCAGTGTACGTCATTGACAACATTTATACCTTTTATCATTTTAAACGCCGCCTCCGTGCCTAAACAGTGGTCAAGCCATCTTCTTGAGCCACTCGACTCACACATAAAAGTGTAAGTATTGGAGTTCAAACCCAATAGATCCACATCCGCACACACCCAGGACTCGGCCGAACAGAATTCAAAAAGTTCCCGTCCGAAGCGGGCGCAAGGGTGCGCATTAAAGTCGCCCAAAGCAAACACAACTTCTATATTACTGTCACTAACAATGGCATTAAGTTGCGCGAGACAGCTCGTAAACTCAATTAAATCATCTACTTTATCACTATCACAGGGCATATAAATACTAAATACTAACATATCACAATTATGGGTCTTAATTTTAACCGCAATTAATCGGTCACTGTTACAATCCACTATAGTGACATCTGGAAAGAGCGATCTGCGCCACATTAACGCTAGCCCTCCGTACGGCCTGCCACGCAACACGCCGGCAGAGGTGTCTACCGAAGATTTCGAGTAACAGCTAAAATCTTTATCAATTTCATTTATGAAATTAATGTCATGTGGCAGCAGCCACGTTTCTTGGAGGGCTATTATGTCAACGTTTTGACATAAGTGGCGTACATGCTGCGCAGACCGCTTTACGGACTTACAGTTGAAGGACGCAATAGTTACGTAATTGTAATTATTTTCGGGCGTACTATCCATTGAGTTTATTGTTAGTGGCGGCAACGCTTTGCGCATTACGGTCTCTGAAGCGACGAAATACTAAGCCCTGAGGCCAAAAATTACTGTTCAAGAAGGTGCTCAGCTGGCTACTAGACACCACTATTTTATAAGAATTAAAATCTACGTCACGATTTTGTTTTAATAACTCGACGCTGAAGCACTCTTGATTCATGTCTTTAATATGATTTTTAATGTCGTCTTCGGTGGTACTCTTTTTAGCCCGAGACAAGTAAATGGCACTTTTGGATTCGCTCACCAAAATTCGGGCCGAGTTCTGCAATGTACCACGCATATTTTTAAGTTTAGTTTTCTTACGAACCACTAACTTAAAATCGTCATCTACTCTACATCACTAACATAAGATCCTTTAATAACGGCCTAGGTAGGTACTCGGATATAATTTACGCAAAAAAATATTTTGCTGGTAAAAACTACTTACTCACGATAATACCCACTAAGTAGAGCAGAATGGCAGAAGACCTTTGAAAATACCCACTAAGTAGAGCAGAATGGCAGAACACCTTTGAAAATACCCACTAAGTAGAGCAGAATGGCAGAAGACCTTTGAAAATACCCACTAAGTAGAGCAGAATGGCAGAAGACCTTTGAAAATACCCACTAAGTAGAGCAGAACGGCAGAAGACCTTTGAAAATACCCACTAAGTAGAGCAGAATGGCAGAAGACCTTTGAAAATACCCACTAAGTAGAGCAGAATGGCAGAAGTCCTTTGAAAATACCCACTAAGTAGAACAGAATGGCAGAAGTCCTTTGAAAATACCCACTAAGTAGAGCAGAATGGCAGAAGTCCTTTGAAAAGGTAAAAGCAAATGTTTTAATGTGGCATTTAATTCTTGAAGACTTTTTGAATGTGTTTGCAAAGTAAGTACCTACCTAAATAATATTCTATTCTATTCTACTCCAACGATTTTCTCGAAAAAGTTTTGTAGAGATGTTTGAGACTTTCCAAGTTCTTGATTCTTGCAAGTCTGCTCAAGCCTCAAGGTTTCATTGAAAACAAACATCTTGACAATACGCTGGAACTTATATCCAGATTATATCGAGAGTAACTTATCAATGAAATTGATTTTACTTATAAAAAGTTAGCTGACTTCGGCTTTCCGGGGGTAATTTTTTTAACGTTTTTATTAAATTGTTTGGATTGATCTGCCGGTACGTTGAATAATTTAGGTAATTTCTCTTTTTACATTATTTGTAGAGATCAATGACTAAACTACGTCTAAGTA
This sequence comes from Maniola hyperantus, assembly GCF_902806685.2. Taxonomy (NCBI): domain Eukaryota; kingdom Metazoa; phylum Arthropoda; class Insecta; order Lepidoptera; family Nymphalidae; genus Maniola; species Maniola hyperantus. Next base: position 15,101,135 of record NC_048546.1, read on the forward strand.
ATCACTATCACCTGTAGTCGACGTCAGCCGCCAAGAACACATAGTTGATGGTGTAGTGCGCCAGCGCGAACGGCACCAGGCCCAGCAGGAAGTAGTTCAGCACGTGGAACTTGCGGAACTGCCCCAACTCCTGCATCAAGGCGTCAGGGTCCACCTGACCTGCCCTCTGCGTCGAAACCTTCTCGTCATTTCCCATTTTACTTATTTTTTATTTAAAAGTTGACTATAACTTTAATTACTGCCCATATAATTATCACCACGTTTCACTTTATATCTATAGCACTTTAAACCAAAAAACATTTGTTCGTTACATATACTATTTGGTTTATTTAATTATTTTATTTATTTAAATGAGGAAACTCGAGGTCCGCTCACAAATTGTCAGCCAAAATTGGAATTTCTTTTACATTAATAGAAACAGCTGTTGGAGTCATTAATTTATGAGTCGCAATTTTTTATCTCTGAGTGTGTTTTGGGTTTTAGAGTAAATTTTTATTTAAGATATATGGACGGGGATAACAATAGTTATTTGTTTAGATACGGTATTGTTGTCCGTGCGTTGCCGCCCTAGTCCGCAGCACAGAATAGTACTATCCGCAGCCACGCGTCACGCGTCACGCGTCGTCGTGGAGTGTGCGCACGCGTCGCGCTCCTCTCCGACAGTGGCGGCACCTTGGCGGCACATACAGATCTGTATAAAGGTTACTTAGACATTATGAGATTTCTTGACATTTTTCCCACTCTTTGTTTAGAAAATAAACTATGTTTTATCGTGATGTTTGTAAGCTGTATAAAGCAAGAAGAACATAAAACTGCATACATGAAGTATTTAATTAATAATGCTATCAATGTGTAATGACTAATCTTCTAAATATATAGTAGGAAAAGGTGACTGACTGATCTATCAATGCACAGCTCAAACTACTGGACGGATCGGGCTGAAATTATGCAGATAGCTATTATGACATAGCATCCGCTGAGAAAATATTTTTGAAAAATCAACCAATAGAGTTTTGAAATTTGTGTAGTCCACGCGGACAAAGTCGCAAACATAAGCTAGTGATTTAAATATGAATGAGTAACGACTACCAGCGGTTTCATTCTGGCAAAATATTAATTATCTTTACCTATTTCTTATGCCGTAGCAATTTCGAAATATCCAGCCAGTAAATATTATATCGGGAACCTCTGCGCAAAATTTCAGCTTTCTGGGTCCTTTGTAGGCTAAGTTACACGGGCTCAAAGATTTACATACAAATGTTTAACTCGTGTGTCTTCTTCTCCGTCGTAACACTCTTTGCCGAGTGGTCGTGGTCATCACGAAGTGACGGTTTTGTTGGCAGATGTTATACGCCACACGAGCATTCGCCACTTCTCCCTGCTGGCCGATAGTCTGGTACACGGGACCGCCCACTCCATCGCGTAGGTGACCTTCCTCGCCCTCTGGTACCCTCCGCCTTGCCCTGCCCTACAAGACGCTCAATGGAGTCACTCTCGCGCCGCCGGGAGACATGCCCGAAGAACTTTAGCATGCGACGTTGTTTAATGCCGAGCTCTTGGGGTATAGAGACGTTGCCGCGTTGCTGCGAATTTCGGTCCATGAGACTCGTAGCATTCGCCTCCAGCACCACATCTCCAAAGTATCAATCTTCGTCTTCTCGACCAGTCATAAAGTCCACGTCGATTGTTCGAACGAGCCGGACCTTTGTAGCTTTTGTGATGTTTCTGTTTTTCCATATTTTCTTCAGCCTGTCCATTGTACCTGACTCCCAACTCCTGTGTACCTGACTCCCAACTCCTGTGTACATGACTCCCAACTTCTGTGTATCGCAGTGTGACTCTAAAACTAGATATTTGTACGACGAACGTGTGAACGTTGTTTGACGAACGTGTTCTACTTACAAAATAGCACTGAGTTCGATTGGTTATAATATTGTAAATTGTAATGAGAGCCAAAGTACGTTTGTATGTGCGAGTGATGGAGGGAACCCAGCGAGCTGTTAACCTCTTGAGCCATTAAAGTAAAGGTTAACTGAAGGCTAATCAATTGATGAGACACTTGCAGTGTTCGTGTGGAGGTGGAAGTGGAGGTGGAGGAGGTACACTGTACACTGTAAGGAAACTAACAAACAATCTAATGAAGGAAATTGAGTTAATAGTTACCTGTAATGAATCTTAATTCTTACGATCATAAAATTATAATAAAGGAGGTCAAAAACATTTTTATTGCTTGATCGGACAAAAATTACTACACCTTTACAAAAGTTTCTTGCGATAGTTTTTTTTATATAGGTAGGTTTTTGTTTAGAAGCCTTTAATTTAGTAGAACGTGACATAGTAGGTATGCCCTCGGATGAAATACTTTACATGTCAATAAATACACTTTGTCAATAAATACTTTTTCACGCAAGGTTTGTCAATAAATACTTTTTCACGCAAGGTTTTCTGAAATCTAAACGTATGACGTAACGTGTGACGTCAACTCACGTGTTTGCGGAGTAGGTACGGCGCTGAGACGACGCCATCATCCATGGGACGGCGACAGTGCCGGCGACGAAGGTCTGCAGGAACCATCGGGGGATGATCTGAGCCTCCTCCCCCGATGTCAGTCCTCCTCAAGTCCTCACAGTACAGAACTCGGCAGGAAATATTGTATATCGACCTTTAGAAGGAGCAGTGGCGTGCAGGTCATAGAGGCATAAATGCACTGCGTACCCCAGTTGTAATAGCTCAATGCATATTTTTCATTATGACCTGCCAGTAAACAGGTTCCTACCTAACTAGTGCCTACCCTGGCTTCAAACCCTGTGCACGCCACTGAGAAGGAGATAGCGCTCTCTGTTGTTGAGACCGACAAAACGTCACATAGGTATGAGTGACAGAGACAACGCTCGAAATCCCACTCTAAAAAAGGTCGATGTGCAATATTTGTTGCCGGCTACTGCATGTCTACTGCGTGTCGCAGTCCCGTGGGCGCCGCGTCGCGAGCAAAGGCCTATTGAAGATGACTCCGGACGGGTTCCAAACTAGTCGGACATACTCCGACAAATGCGTGAGTTTAGCCGTCGTACATTTAGTTTATCTAAATGATAAAAGAGCGTGGATTTGACCTGCAGCTCGTTCCAGCAACGCACAGGACTGCAAATACTATTTTATACATGGCATAATCTTGTACCTATATCAAATATTTGAAAAGAGCAACCGCCGAGTTTCTTGCTGGTTCTTCTCGGCAGGAAAGGCATTCCGAACCAGTGGTAGATGCATCCGACTATTCGTAAGCACTTGTAAAAGTTTATTCGAATAAAAAAGATTTTTATTTATTTATTTTATTTATAGATCATAGATGTAAGCAAATATCACTCACTTATCATGATCAACCCATCACCGGCTCACTACAGAGCGCGGGTCTCCTCTCAGAGTGAGAAGGGTTTTGGCCATAGTCTACCACGCTAACCATGTGCGGATTGGTACACTTCACACACCTTTGAAAACATTATAGAGAACTCTCAGGCATGCAGGTTTCCTCACGATGTTTTCCTTCACCGATAAAGCAAGTGATATTTAATTACTTAAAACACCGAAAATTCGATACACGATAATAACACCGAAAATTTAGAGGTGCGTGCCCGGGATCGAACTCCCGACCTCTGATTAGAAGGCGGACGTCCTGACCACTAGGCTATAATAATACACTTGTGATGATTAAATCGCTAAATTTTCAGATAGTACCCGAGTGAAGTCAGGCGGCCAGAATGGCATGAACTGTTCCACGTTGAGCGGTCAGGATACAGCAAGGAAAGCTACCTACCTCTACCTCTACCTCTACCTCTACCTCTACTTCTACCTCTACCTCTACCTACTGGTGTTGTGGCGTACACGTGTGACGTGACCCGGAAACTGGATGCCAAGCTTATGTGACTAGCATCCCTAATGCTTATATCATTATGTACCGTTTCGTAAGTCAGAGTTGACTTAGTGTCGATACAACTACAGGTACACGTAGTAGGAACATACATATCATACTAATAACATAATGTTATTATGTAACTCTATCGAACAGCACGGTCGGCATTTTAGAAGGCATTCATTAAAACCAATCATGAAATTAATGAAAAAACATTTTACTAATAATAAAATGTGAAAGTAGTTTTCTATTTGGATGTGTGTTACTGTTACCATATAACAGATAACAGATGTTTGTCATCCTGCACGCCACTGTGTGTTATCATATCATAGAGATAATGTTTTTATTCAAATTCAAAAAATGCTCCTGCAATGGATTTGATTTTCTTTGTCCGAAAATTCTATACTTCTACTACTAAGGTTAACATAACAGAAAATACTAAATGGAAGGTCTAAAACTAAATGACATATTTTATCTTTGCAGGTCAAGTGTTACATCAAATGGGAAACTATTGTTATACCAAGGTTTCCCTTGGAGTACCTTGGAGTACCTGGTGTACTCTGCGTTCAAGTGACCGACGCAGTTCATCGCACACCAACAGATAATGGGCCACCTTCAATGGCGACGCCACTCCAAACCTTGACTTCTAATTAATTTCTGACTAATTCATAGCTAATGAAATTTAGCACAATAGTCAACATTGGAGTAGCTAGGTAGGTAGGTACCTACTTAGACAAAGAGAGAAACAGCTATAGTAGGTAGGTAGGTCTTATAGCACAAGTGAATTTGTTGTTACATCACAAAAAAAATGTGTTTATGAACAAATACCTAGGTAATTAGTATTTAAAATTTTAAAAGTAAGATAATTATACCAAGTGGGATATCATACGAAAGGACTTTACCGGTACATTCTTAAACAGATGTTTATTTTTTTCTATGCATATCTACTTAATAGTTTTTGATTTATCGTGCAAAATGGCGAAAAAAATACCCTAGAACGGAACCCTCCGTGCGCGAGACTAACTCACACTTGGCCGGTTTTCACTATATGGATACTAATTTCAATTTCAATGGAATTCCCTTCATTGCTGGGCATTGCCGTGGTGGTGGATGTGGTGGACGTGGTGGACGTGGTGCACGTGGTGCACGTGGTGCACGTGGTGCACGTGGTGCACGTGGTGGACGTGGTGCCGGTGGCGGTGGACACATCGAATTCTTACAATTATATTGCTTCTAGTTGTAAATTGTAATAGGCATTGTGCAATGTATAGACAAGACGCGAGTTGCCAGCAGTACAGCAGTACAGCAGTACAGCAGTACAGCAGTACAACAGTACAGCAGTACAGCAGTACAGCAGTACAGCAGTACAGCAGTACAGCAGTACAGCAGTACCCACCGCTAACTACCTACGTGTACAAATTATAAATAAAGAATGTATACAAGTGGATTGGAATTGCCTTCGGTCACCGACGCAATCAAACCGTCACTTTGTGACACAAATAATTGCCTTCGGTCACCGACGCAATCAAACCGTCACTTTGTGACACAAATAATTGCCTTCGGTCACCGACGCAATCACACCGTCACTTTGTGACACAAATAATTGCCTTCGGTCACCGACGCAATCACACCGACCGTTTGTGACACAAATAATTGCCTTCGGTCACCGACGCAATCAAACCGTCAGTTTGTGACACAAATAATTGCCTTCGGTCACCGACGCAATCACACCGACCGTTTGTGACACAAATAATTGCCTTCGGTCACCGACGCAATCAAACCGTCACTTTGTGACACAAATAATTGCCTTCGGTCACCGACGCAATCAAACCGTCACTTTGTGACACAAATAATTGCCTTCGGTCACCGACGCAATCACACCGAACGTTTGTGACACAAATAATTGCCTTCGGTCACCGACGCAATCAAACCGTCAGTTTGTGACACAAATAATTGCCTTCGGTCACCGACGCAATCACACCGTCACTTTGTGACACAAATAATTGCCTTCGGTCACCGACGCAATCAAACCGTCACTTTGTGACACAAATAATTGCCTTCGGTCACCGACGCAATCAAACCGTCACTTTGTGACACAAATAATTGCCTTCGGTCACCGACGCAATCACACCGTCACTTTGTGACACAAATAATTGCCTTCGGTCACCGACGCAATCAAACCGTCACTTTGTGACACAAATAATTGCCTTCGGTCACCGACGCAATCACACCGTCACTTTGTGACACAAATAATTGCCTTCGGTCACCGACGCAATCACACCGTCACTTTGTGACACAAATAATTGCCTTCGGTCACCGACGCAATCACACCGTCACTTTGTGACACAAATAATTGCCTTCGGTCACCGACGCAATCACACCGTCACTTTGTGACACAAATAATTGCCTTCGGTCACCGACGCAATCACACCGTCACTTTGTGACACAAATAATTGCCTTCGGTCACCGACGCAATCAAACCGTCACTTTGTGACACAAATAATTGCCTTCGGTCACCGACGCAATCACACCGTCACTTTGTGACACAAATAATTGCCTTCGGTCACCGACGCAATCACACCGTCACTTTGTGACACAAATAATTGCCTTCGGTCACCGACGCAATCACACCGTCACTTTGTGACACAAATAATTGCCTTCGGTCACCGACGCAATCACACCGTCACTTTGTGACACAAATAATTGCCTTCGGTCACCGACGCAATCAAACCGTCACTTTGTGACACAAATAATTGCCTTCGGTCACCGACGCAATCACACCGTCACTTTGTGACACAAATAATTGCCTTCGGTCACCGACGCAATCAAACCGTCACTTTGTGACACAAATAATTGCCTTCGGTCACCGACGCAATCACACCGTCACTTTGTGACACAAATAATTGCCTTCGGTCACCGACGCAATCACACCGTCACTTTGTGACACAAATAATTGCCTTCGGTCACCGACGCAATCACACCGTCACTTTGTGACACAAATAATTGCCTTCGGTCACCGACGCAATCAAACCGTCACTTTGTGACACAAATAATTGCCTTCGGTCACCGACGCAATCAAACCGTCACTTTGTGACACAAATAATTGCCTTCGGTCACCGACGCAATCACACCGTCACTTTGTGACACAAATAATTGCCTTCGGTCACCGACGCAATCAAACCGTCACTTTGTGACACAAATAATTGCCTTCGGTCACCGACGCAATCACACCGTCACTTTGTGACACAAATAATTGCCTTCGGTCACCGACGCAATCACACCGTCACTTTGTGACACAAATAATTGCCTTCGGTCACCGACGCAATCACACCGACCGTTTGTGACACAAATAATTGCCTTCGGTCACCGACGCAATCAAACCGTCAGTTTGTGACACAAATAATTGCCTTCGGTCACCGACGCAATCACACCGTCACTTTGTGACACAAATAATTGCCTTCGGTCACCGACGCAATCACACCGTCACTTTGTGACACAAATAATTGCCTTCGGTCACCGACGCAATCACACCGTCACTTTGTGACACAAATAATTGCCTTCGGTCACCGACGCAATCACACCGTCACTTTGTGACACAAATAATTGCCTTCGGTCACCGACGCAATCACACCGTCACTTTGTGACACAAATAATTGCCTTCGGTCACCGACGCAATCACACCGTCACTTTGTGACACAAATAATTGCCTTCGGTCACCGACGCAATCACACCGTCACTTTGTGACACAAATAATTGCCTTCGGTCACCGACGCAATCACACCGTCACTTTGTGACACAAATAATTGCCTTCGGTCACCGACGCAATCAAACCGTCACTTTGTGACACAAATAATTGCCTTCGGTCACCGACGCAATCAAACCGTCACTTTGTGACACAAATAATTGCCTTCGGTCACCGACGCAATCACACCGTCACTTTGTGACACAAATAATTGCCTTCGGTCACCGACGCAATCAAACCGTCACTTTGTGACACAAATAATTGCCTTCGGTCACCGACGCAATCACACCGTCACTTTGTGACACAAATAATTGCCTTCGGTCACCGACGCAATCACACCGTCACTTTGTGACACAAATAATTGCCTTCGGTCACCGACGCAATCACACCGACCGTTTGTGACACAAATAATTGCCTTCGGTCACCGACGCAATCAAACCGTCAGTTTGTGACACAAATAATTGCCTTCGGTCACCGACGCAATCACACCGTCACTTTGTGACACAAATAATTGCCTTCGGTCACCGACGCAATCAAACCGTCACTTTGTGACACAAATAATTGCCTTCGGTCACCGACGCAATCAATCCGTCACTTTGTGACACAAATAATTGCCTTCGGTCACCGACGCAATCACACCGTCACTTTGTGACACAAATAATTGCCTTCGGTCACCGACGCAATCAAACCGTCACTTTGTGACACAAATAATTGCCTTCGGTCACCGACGCAATCACACCGTCACTTTGTGACACAAATAATTGCCTTCGGTCACCGACGCAATCACACCGTCACTTTGTGACACAAATAATTGCCTTCGGTCACCGACGCAATCACACCGTCACTTTGTGACACAAATAATTGCCTTCGGTCACCGACGCAATCAAACCGTCACTTTGTGACACAAATAATTGCCTTCGGTCACCGACGCAATCACACCGTCACTTTGTGACACAAATAATTGCCTTCGGTCACCGACGCAATCAAACCGTCACTTTGTGACACAAATAATTGCCTTCGGTCACCGACGCAATCACACCGTCACTTTGTGACACAAATAATTGCCTTCGGTCACCGACGCAATCACACCGTCACTTTGTGACACAAATAATTGCCTTCGGTCACCGACGCAATCAAACCGTCACTTTGTGACACAAATAATTGCAGTCGCAAATAAATTACATAGTAATACTCTATTATGTTCGAATTGCCCAAAATTGCGTTGTAATTTTGGATAAAATTATTCATAAACATACCTACAAATAGTCACGTAGAATATTATATATGGATCGCATGCAATAGTTGGAGGTGCGTGCCCGGGATCGAACCCCCGACCTCCCGAGTAGGAGGCGGACGTCTTAAGTTTTAAGCTGTTACAGCTTCGGATACGTGTGAGGTATCAACCACTACCCATCATTATACTTAAATGCGAAAGTTTGTCTGTCCTGTCTGGTTGCTAGCTTTTCACGGCCTATCCGTGTAGAAACCAAATGTCATAAAAGTAGCACGAAATTATCCTCGTTGTAAAGTTAACATTAACGTTAACATTAACGATGACGTCATTATGTCAATACATCAATAAGGTGCGTCACCTCGAGTGCAGTTATCCCTGTGTGTGTGTGTGTGTACGTGATAATAACTAACTAGGTACAGGGAATTTCCTCGTAGCTTCCATCTGTATCTTCTCTTTACATAGTATTAAATAAAGTCGCTTCCCGCTGTCTGTCTGTCTGTACGTCATCAATCATTCCGAGTAGAATAGCACCAGGCATTGATGAAAACCAAACCAACCATTACAACAGGTAGGTTTTCGAGTTTCTACCACAATACCCAACAATACATCGCAATTCGCATGTACTTACATGACCATAGAGATCATTGAAAATGTATTGTGGACTGTTCCAAAGCATTTAACCGTATAACGCTTATCTTTATGAACAGTATAAAGAAAACTTACCCCAAGAGTGTATGTAGACAAACTAGAGAAAAAATTGAAGTTCACAATTTATTAGAAGAGACGTTAGAAAAGGAGACCCTCTCAATTGAATTCAAGTTTTACCTGTACGGCACATCCGCGGCCAGGAATATGTAGGACACGTGCAGCAGCCCCACCTGCAGCGCCGCCAGCGCCACCAGCGCGTACACGCGCAGGTGGAACCGCCCCAGGTAGCCCAGCTCGCGCGCCACTCGCTCCAGGTCCACGTGCTCGCCCCGCCCGCCCTCGCGCCGCCCGCCCTCGCGCCGCCGCTCTGCCTCACGGTTTTTGGCCTTTCTGCCACACATTTTGTGAAACATTCTCAGGCAACCGAAAATCATTACGACTTTAGTCTTTAGATAAAGCTTCTGACGGCTTTGCTTATGTTTGATGCCAACAACTCTGCAGTCTTAGTTAACGCCAATCGAACATTATTACGAGTTTTTGGGTGATCCAAAATCTTTACAAACTGTTTATTTTCTTAGATCCCACAAATACTTAATTACAAGGTACTAACTATGTATTCTCTTGCTAGGTAACTAACAACCAAAAGTCACTATGTTCACTAATTAGGTATACAGATTATTTAAAAAATATTATACTATAAAATATTTCTTAAATCCAATCAAGAATCATTTGAAACAAATCTAAATATAGACTGAACAGAAGAGCGGCAAGCAGAGCACTGAACGCGCCGACAACTCGGATGCTTGCCTGAACACCGCAGACAATACGATCGGTAGACACAAAGCTCTAGGTCATGGCCTGCTCTCGGTCGTCGTGGACGCTGGTGATGCAGACTTTGCGACGACGTGCATAGGGCTCTTCCATAGAACACGTACGGAGTCAGCCAACTGCTTCGTCGGTGTCATGGCTAGCGTAGCATAAAGTACAAGAACATTATCGATTTTTCTGTAAAGAAATTCTTAGGAATCCTAGGAGCAACTCAGATTTGTAAAGTTAGCATTGTTATGCCCCTGTACCTCGCATAGCGTGCAAATTCATCGATTCTACACCTAATTATTTCTATAATAGCTATCGGACATGATCGGATCATGACAGTGCACCTGTGTTTGTGCGCACACTTGTGCACTGTACCTACTCGTACATGCGCGTACACTTGTGCACTGTACCTACTCGTACATGCGCGCACACTTGTGCACTGTACTATCTCCTGCATGGATCTTCGTATCCGTTCAACAGTCCCGGTCGAAAAGACTTCATTGCTCTGAGCGGTCTGAATGGTTCACTTTACCATCTGTATGACCTAGTTGCTGCGACACAAGCAGCCGAGCTTCGAAGCGAGGTACGTGAGGTCGGAGGGCCGCTGCCTCCGACGTATCCACCGAGGGGACTTTAGTGGCCATGTCGCCTATCTAGTGGGAGGTCTATCGATGCTCCACGTGTCGGTGCGAGGTCGTCATTGCAGCGCCTTGGGAGCCTTGCGCGGTTGCTGCTATCACTTCATAAAACACCACATCAGGAAGGAAAAATGAAACCACCAAATTGAGCAAATATTGCGATCGTATCAAAACTGTTTATTGTCACTTCAGACATGTTATCAATCTTACTTCTAATTTTGTCTTACAAAATTACGAAATCTATACTTAGGTATTAATTTTTACGAATTAGAAAAATTATTAATTTTTAATTATCAATTACATAACAATTTGTCATTATAACGTCCAGTGCATTGACTGTGGCTCCCTCTGCTGAGTCGACACGATCTCTAAACTAAATGGACAGGTCTCAGTTTAGTGCTATCTTTGTCCGCAGAGAGCATTATGAAAGAGATAACGATATATTTAGACCTGTCATTTTAGTGTAAAACACGTAAAATTTAACTCCTCACGCGACATTTTAACTTTTTGTTTCAATTTTCATGTCCAAAGTACGATTTTAGTCCTTATTTTAAAGGAGAACCTTACTTTTGACAGGACAGTAACTGACCCATAGAGTTAAAATGGCGCGTGAGAGTCATTTTGTAGAGATTGTGAACTTACAACAGAATTATCACTTTATCTGGTCCTTAAAACTAATAATTCGAAAACTTACGTAAGTATTAACTCTCAATACAACATATAAACTTAAATTCATGATGCAAGTCTAGCCAGGCGCCTTTTTAGACGACATTTTAGCTCCAGGCCGATTTTTAGGTACCTATTAAATGTTACTAAAAGCGTCGAAATGTTGATCTCTTAGTCGAGTCGTATGAGGAAGCATCTCTGCATTACTATCCCAAGGAAAACTCCTGCCATTATGATGAGCGTAAAATGTAAAAGGGTGAAGACCCTCAGCAGTGAGTAACATGATGCAGAGAGTATATTGTGTCACCGATATCACTTTCTGGCTTTCGTGCCGCGTGCTACATGGCCGTAATGGCCGTAAGATGAGATTATCTAAATATAAATACCTAAAAGGAAAAGCTGACTGACTGATAAGTTGATAAGTCAACGCGCAGCTCTAACCAACTAACTGGACGGATCGAGCTGTTTGGCAGCAGATAGCTATTATGACGTAGACGTCAGCTAAGAAAGGATTTTTGAAAATTCAACCTCAAAGGGGGTGAAATAGGGATTTGAAGTTTGTGTAGTCCACGCGGACGAAGTCGTGGGGACAAGCTAGTAATATTTATGACCTCTAGGTAATACCTATTTATCGACAAAATCGTGTCATTTGCGACGTTATAATTAGAGTAAATAATATGATCCTTGATTATAATTAGAGTAAATATGTTCCTTGATTAAAATGTAAAATTGATTTTCATCTGCCGATATTTCGACTCAGTTGCACGGGTCGTGGTCACGACATTATACCAATGTACTCTGTGGTCACGACGTGGTCACGACGTGGTCACGACGTGGTCACGACGGGACTGCGGCGCTGCGAGAGATGAAGTTCGAGCTGTCAAGGGCAGTAACGAACTACCCTCTTTCTTGTTTGTTTCGCTGGACCTTCACGAGCTGTCCGGCAAAATATACTCACAACGTTACATTAACTTTGGATGTCGACGCTGTCCTGGGGTGCACACTGCACACTGCACACTGCACACTGCACACTGCAAACTGCACACTGCACAGTTCTACCACTGGATTCCACATACTTGCTAGCTTAATGTCATATTTGTGCTTTAAATAATATAAAAAAATTAAAGCTATATTAATGTCCCCGGCTCCGTCAATGCACTGAGACGCGACGTGGCGACGTGGCGACGTGGCGACGTGGCGCTAACCCGTTCACCCTTATCAATAAATGTAGCTTACGTTGAGATCCATGAACCCATGGTTCCACACAACTGGTGGGAAACTTGCGAGATACTTAGCGGCCGACAGTTTGGCTGCACGCTACCTGGGAACATGGCCACAATTTCGTAGTGATTAGAAATAAAAAGTGATTGATTTGATGTTAAGTTATCAGATACCTACTCCTGTACCCACTACCCATACCTACCGTGTACCCACTACCCGTACCTACCGTGTACCCACTACCCGTACCTACTCCTGTACCCACTACCCGTACCTACTCCTGTACCCACTACCCGTACCTACAGTGACACTCAACAAGTGGAAGCCTCTGTTTAACCTTTATTCCTAAATCTTTTTTTTTTTTAAGAAAACACTACAAACGCTAGCTAGTCTCATAAATAAATTAGATAAATTAAATATCTAAACCACAGATGTAAACAAGTTCAAGATAGATAGACCGTGTATCTGTCTGTGTGTTACATGGTTCCAGATCACGCCGGTTATAGCTCATATCCCATGAGACAACAAATATTGCACGCAGACGAAATCACAGGCTTGTGTTGGTATGCAAGGTAAGTTAGTCTCAGGTAATGTAAAGGACATTACAACGACAGGAAGATCTTCGCCGAGCACCCCAGCACAGAGGCGCCCAGCACAGAGGCGCCCAGCACAGAGGCGCCCAGCACAGAGGCGCCCAGCACAGAGGCGCCCAGCACAGAGGCGCCCAGCACAGAGGCGCCCGGCACAGAGGCGCCCGACACAGAGGCGCCCAGCACAGAGGCGCCCAGCACAGAGGCGCCCAGCACAGAGGCGCCCAGCACAGAGGCGCCCAGCACAGAGGCGCCCAGCCGGTCAGTGGTCTGACCTCTGTATCTTGAAACTTGTGTATAGTGAAAAACTTCATCAGCGTGATTCAGGGCGCATGTTCCACTTTCACTTCAGATTAAAGATACCTGTGGTGCCATCTAGTGGGATAGTTGTGAGTTGCTGCTGTCTTAGATTCGTATCTCGTGAATCGTGATTGCCGATTGTTTGTTTTATATGAGTGCGAGAAGCGCCATCTGATGTCAACTGTGGCGACCACCATACATTATTACAAACATTTGTCTTTTATCGGGAAAATCTTAAAGTTTCCCACCAGTTGTCGGAGAGGAGATAGAAGAGAGTGTCTAAGGGATGTCCGTGTCGGTGGTGGCGGCGGAGTGGTCCAGGTCCGCGAAGGAGTCCGGCAGCCGCCGGCCCAGCGTGTCGGGCACCAGCCGCGTCAGCGCCGCGCTGGCCAGCGGCAGGGCGCCCAGCAAGGTGGTGGGCACCCACGCGCCGTAAGCCGCCTGAAAACATGCGGTCACGATCAAATCTATGTACCTACCTACTTATACAAAAACTGACATGCGCAGTGTAGGTTCCGTAGTTGCCCGTTACAATAATAATATGTGCACGAACTACACAACTAATAACTTCATCTAACTCATTTTTGACGACATAGGTCTTTTGTACGGACTTCCATACGCCACGGTCTTGCAGCGCCTCAATCCAGTCTGTCCACTAAGTGGGGGTGTTCCAACTCTGCGCTTTCAGGTGCGAGGTCGCCATTCCAGAATCTCGGGGTCACTTCGTCTGTCGGCTATTCCGCAGCCACTCAGCGAGCTATGGAGAGAGCTGAGCTTGGAGTTTCTCTACAGGATCAAATCAGAAATGAGGAAATATGTAGGAGAACTAGAGTAACGGACGTTACGAAGCTGAAGTGGCAATTGGCAGGGCACATAGTTAACAAGCCAAGTAGGCATCAAAGTTGATAATATTCCTGGTCACGCCTGCAGGAACAGCGCTGAGCTGACTGCTTACCAAGAGCGGCGTCTGCGGCGCTAGGATGGCGCCTATCCTGCCGCAGGTGGAGCACGCCGCCAGCAGCCTCTGCCTGGCGCGAGTGGGGAACAGCTCGGCTGTGTACACGTACAGGGCGTTCAGCGCCATGGTAGCGCCCATCTTGCCCGCCAGGAACAGCGCTGTGCCCAAGCCGTTCTCATCTGAAACACAGAAAATACTACGTTAGTCCCAGCCTCGACTCAAAAGCTTCCAATAGCCCCAACCATTGCGCGCAGGCGCTAGTACCAACCATTGCGCGCAGGCGCTAGTACCAACCATTGCGCGCAGGCGCTAGTACCAACCATTGCGTGCAGGCGCTAGTACCAAAATAAAACAACGAATAGTTTCATTATGAGAGAGTGTTGCTTATAGAACAATGATCTCCGTCGTAACATGGACGAACATCGTGCAGCAGTGTATGTCGCCAAAAATGAGTTTTATTTGCTTGAATTTCTAGCTTTCAACAGAGAGCTGTCTCGAGAATTAATAATACTCACGCTCCGGCAAGCAGGGGATGGCGATGAGCGCCACTGCAGTGAGCAGGAAGGCCGCCGTGAGCAGCGGGCGCCGCCCCACGCGGTCCAGCAGCAGCGTGTTGAGCAGCAGCGCCGGCAGCTCGGCCGCCGCCAGCAGCGCGTAGTTGGCGTGCGCTGAGCCGGCCAGCGCGTGCGCGCGCACGGCTAGCCCGTAGAACACGAACACCGCGCACGACCACCACGCGAAGCACACCAGCAGTCGCCGCCGCAGCGCGCCGTATCTGGTGATGACAGGTGGAATAGAAATAGTGAGCAAACTAGCAGGCGGGTCCCCTAATGTTAAGTGATCACCGCCGAACATGAACAGCGCCAAATCAACCGGCAATGCATGGCCGCCCTTCAGGAGTTTGTATAAAAATAAAGCGTTTCTATGTTGTCTACGTTTTGATAATATTGCTTGAAACAAATCGGTGGAAATTTCACAGATGTTCATAACCAAGGACACTATAGCTATAGACGATGAACCGATGCGTACCCAATTTTATGGTTCTGTTCAAAATTGCTGCAGGTATTGGATAAGTTCACATCGGGAGACTAGGTGCCGGTAGATATCTGATTGAAATCAGTATTGTCCTTATTGTCTCTTCAGGAAACATAACTTACGGAATGCAAACAAAAAAACTGTATTCAAGGTTCGCCTTTAAGGAAATTTAATTTCTTAGATTACTTTGTTCACTTACTTAATAAAGGCCGAGAAAAGACTCTCCTCTTCCACAATCGCCTCCATTTTGTTGGTGACTTGATCTTTCGCCAGCATCTTGTCCAGCGCGTCCTCGGGTATCGTGACCCTGTTAGCTCGCGCGGCTTGCTTGATGACGCGGATAGCTTGCGGCACCTTGCCTCGCGCCACGAGCCATCTGATGCTCTCCGGCAGCACCCACGGGTACAGGAGGAGCAGGAAGGAAGGGGGGTACGCGAAGCGGGCCCAGGTGCGCCAGTAGCCCGTCAGGTAGTCCAGCAGAGCCAGCGACGCGGCGCCGGCCGACAGCGGGATGCCGAGCAGCAGACTCGCCAGGATTCTGTGCTCCACGCCCAACCACTCGATCACTGGAAACATCCAAATTGTTGACATCGCGACATTTCCAGCTCTTTCCATTTACTAAAGGTCTGCTTACAATTGTAACCCAGATCCTACGGTCACCAGTTTTTACAATAAGTTGTTACAATGTGACCTTCACAATCTGTTGAGTCACAACTGTGCCACTAGATTACATAATGTCTTCTTTAGGTTAACGATTGTCGTCGTACAACTTGCAATCAATCAAAACATTACAATCGTCACTATAATGCCTTTTCAATTTCTGCTTTGTTGCACTAAATTTCATTGATATACTTACTTAATATTACTAAGTATACTTTCTACTCCTACTTCTCTATAAGATCTCAAACAAACATGTCCAAAAGTAAACAGCTCATTTTTTCACTCTATGACTATTTTGCAAGAAAGACTTCCTATCTACCAATTTTATATTCTTCCCAACTTGCATAGTTTTGACGATCAAAAATTTCTTCATCTTCATGTTGCATTTTTTCGAACTGAGAAGGTTGTAAGGAGCCGATTTAACCCAATGAAGGCTGCCGAATTGTATTTCGTAGTGACGATCACGATGAAGACAATGGGAGTTCGTGGCGTGGGGAAGACGGTCTACGTCCAACGATGAGGTTTCGGCATGATTTAGAATGAATATAGAGATAAAAACGAACTGAGGACAAAGGCGGCGGGGTAGACGCTGGCCCCGAGCGCGGTCTCCAGGAACTCGAGCGCGAGGTAGGCGGGGTAGGAGCCCGCCAGCGACTTGCAGAGCCCCAGCGCGCCGGCGCCCGCGCCGCTCGCCACCAGCGCCGCCCGCCGCCCCCATCTGGGAACAACAACGAACATTATTCAAAGTTTCAAACCTAACCGAAAGCAGTAAGGACTAAGTTACCTGCTTGGCTTAGATTTCTGCCTGCTTGCTATAAAGTTTTGGACGCTTTCAGAAGTTAAATGTCTTAAAGTAGGTATTTACTGAAAAATTACATAACTTATTGCAGAAATACCTATTCAAATGAATCTAAATAAGTACCTATGTAATTATGTAAAGCCCTGACCAGATTCTTATTAGATAAATATTGCTAACTCCCGGATAAACTAGTTTTACTTATCTCTAATTACGTTATCAACCTAATCGGTTTGTATCATTTTCTAATCGAGTGATTAGTTTATGTAATTAGTACGGTACCTACAGGTAAAGGTCATGTGACGTCACAGCATGGTTAAAGGGAAATAAGTCATCATCATGATCAACCCATCGCCGGCTCACTTCTCAATCTTATCTTTGAATGGCGGGAAAATATCTCAGCCAATCACAGCGCGCGTCCGTCCGCTATTAGTGGCTGCTTCCAAGCCATGTTTGTACGCGCGGGCCTCAGAATAAGGACTGTTAGAAGTAGCCCTATTGTGACACTTACTGTTAGAGCGAGACAGCTAAATGCGTTTAAGCTCTTGTTAGAACGTGACAAAATGATTATGTTTTGTCCTTATCACCGTGCCCACTTTTTTTTGTTTGTCAAAATGTATTTGTACGTGAGTATTTGACAAACAACGTGAAGTGTAGAAGGAATGACATTTCACAAGTAAGAAAATCTGCTTGAGCGAGAGGGACTGGGGGGGCCACGCTAGTTGCAAATCTGAACATATCTGTGGCGCGGGCTATGAGCGAGATAGAGACTGTTATTATTCTTGTGTTTAAAATCTTACCGTCAAGCTATAAAGTCTGTATTTCATTGTGTACATTCGGTTTTAGTCGGCGTTGGGATGCGCTTTTGTGCGCGAGCGAATTTTGCCGAAGCAACTTATACAAGTGGTGGTACCTACTATACCTACCTACTGGTCAACTCAGACCACAGATATACACCTACCCGACAGATATGCAACTAGCGAGGCCCTCTCAGTCCCTCTCGCTCAAGCAGAGGTACTTACTTGTGAAATGTTATTCCTTCTATTTTAAGTTCGTTTCGGCTATTGTAGCCTAGTAGTATGGGTACTGCATCCGCAACCCACAATTGCACAATAAATTCAAAAACAAAAAACAACGAAACAAATCAATTACCTATTTCTTTAAAATACTTGAGTCAACATAACCTCACTTCACGTTGTTTGTCAAGATCTCACGTACAAATACATCTTGACAAACAAAAAAAAGTGGCCAAGGTAAGGACAAAAAGTATTCATTTTGTTACGTTCTAATAAGAGTCTAAATGCAATTAGCTATCTCCCTCTAACCGTGAGAGTCACAATAGGGCTACTTCTACAGTGAGACTCAAACGATCTGCTCACGGGCCAATATTCACTCCAACGTACATTCAACTTTTTATTCACTAACAAGACACACGCTTGACCACGATCATAGATGGAAAGCGCTCATGTGGCCTGCGATAGGACGCAACATCTTACTTGTCAGAGACGTAGCCCATGATGGGCAGCGACACCAGCATGCCCACGTTGTGCACCGTGCCCACCAGCGTGCGCTTCCACTCCTGGCACGCCAGGTCGAACTGGAAATACAGGAAAGCAAATTACAGCATGCGACCATTGCGGCGTTGTTCCTGCTCTGAGAGAGTTCAGGTTACGTGGAACGACTGGCCACTGAAACCTCTTCGGTGGCCATCCTCAACAACACTCAATACACTCTTGGAACTCTCAAAAACGTGCGCCGGGGTGTCTCTTACGCAAAGTTGACCTTATCCTGCGAGAAACACCCTTGAACTCCTGCGTCTTACGAGCGAGCGCGGTGAACCCCGACCTTCCAGCTTAGCTCCCATAACCTACGAGAATGTGCAGTGTCATCAAATCAGATCTAGTGCCTTTTGATCTGTTTAGTGTAGTCTATATAGTAAAAGCGTATAGTGTAAGGTATTACAATTCAAAGAACACATAATAATCGTGACATCACGGCTGTCTAAACATCAGCGCTGCAGCAGTGACACGCTGCAGCAGTGACACACTGCAGCAGTGACACACTGCAGCATGCAGCATTATGCTGAGGCAGGAGCACCGTTAGCGCACACACGAAACCCTTTTGTTCTTTGTATTTTCTAGTTCCTTTGACATCTTTTTGTACTTTGTATTTTCTAGCTCGTAACTTTCAATTTATTTGTGATTTTGTAATGTAAAAACTAAATATAAAAACTAAATATAAAAACTAAATAAAAAATGGAGGGGATGCCGTGCTTGGAGGCTTCATGCAGATGGGTCATTAAACTCCGCACTCGACGGAATCTTGTTTTTATGTCAGAATTTTAATGCAAATCTCTTTGAAACAAGCTGTTGATTTTCGCATGCGATATGCCGCTGATTATCGTCACTGATGACACCCACCTCGGCCACGATGCTGCCGTGGTGCTGGTACACGAAGTCCTCGCACTCCAGCTCGGTGGCGTTGTCGAAGGCGGCCCGGCTGCAGGCGCCGCCGCGCGCCGCGCGCCGGCGGCACTCCGGCGACTCCGGCGGCAGCGCCCAGCCGGCCCAGTCCGGCGCCCACGCCGGCGCCGGCACCGGGCCCCGCAGCGTGCTGTTGTCCTCGCATTCCGGTACGTGGCAACTGGGAAAACAAGTAAAGTGTAGGTACCTATCATAAAAACCTTGAGATCTTTCATAAAACTAAAGATATTCATAAAATCGATATAAAACGTCGTAAATGACTTAAAAAATGAATTTAAAATTAAAAGAACCCCGACACAAAACCTCGAAAAAGTAGAAAATATATGTACCTGATTCGTTAAGTTTAATATAAATAATAAAAATTTGTATCCAAGTGCTTGTGCCGTCGTGGACCGCTTAACTAAGTTAGCAGCAACTACAACAGTATAAAGTGTGCTGGATCAGTAAGGCCACTGAGCGACACACTCGGCACCCGGTGGCTATCGGTCAGTGTAAGACACGGAGTTGGCGAATGAGCCGCAGGTCAACTCGTGTTAAGTTGTAGTCACGTGACGGGCCGAGGGGTACGTAGGTATGGACGGCTATTTTTAGTTCGCCATGGCGGCGACCGGCACCTGGCTATCCAGTCGGTATAATAATACATACCGGCCAAGTGCGAGTCGGACTCGCATACGAACGGTTCCGTGCCATCGTGCAACAAATAACACTTTTTAATTTTCGTACGCGGGGAAGCGGGGCCGGTCTTCTACACGGACCTCGTCTCATCGGCGGGGAACTACAACCGGCTACGGGAATTCGCGCACCATTGGCATAAGAGGCGAAGCAGCTCGGAGCGTGCAGGTGCCAGGCCGGCACCACGGAGGAGCAGCAGCGGAGATCACAGCTGTGTTAGTGACGTCTAGCCCCCAAGGGGGGAGAGTGAGCATAAGGGACAAGGAGGAGACATAAAATAATTTGTAGGGAGTCAAGAAGGCGCCCCGGGAAATGCCAAGAGCAAGTACCGAACGGGCGCCCTCCCGCGATTCGGCCCATATAACCGAGAGGTTGGTGGGGCCATGTTTTCAATTTTCTTTAAATTTTCATGGCGGCCATTTCGAAATACATATTCATTGCTGATATAGTAGGAATAGAAATAAGTACATATTAGATAATAGGTATGTGAAAATTAGAATTGTTTACCTAGTACGGTTCACGAGATGGGTACAGCCCGTTAGTGAGTGGACGGACGGACAGCGGAGGCTAAATATAAACGTGCTAGTTGCCGTCACACTTGTCCTACGTATCTACTTGTTTAAGGGCTCCACCTTCCTAAATAAGACGTCCTGAATGGTATAATTACCGTCAAACGAGCCAACTTTGCCACTCAATCATACCACATGATACTTTGCCCAAAAAGCAATTTATAAGTAAATTGTTCGATTTCGATGGCGCGCAAAGTAATCCGGACTTGTAGCCAACATTGCAGACCACATCGATTTTTTCATTCAAATATAACTTAAAATTACCATGACTAGATAATGATTTAGGAAAGTTGAATAAGCTCTTAGGGCCGGTTGTTTCAAACCATTGGTCTTCGTAAGATCCGTTCGTTAAAATTTAACGGACGTAGACGAACTTTAACATCTGTTAATTTAAGTGCGTTGCTTCATTGTACAAAAAACTGTTCGTCATTGTTATTTTGGTTGCGAAACTAACCCTAAAAATTAACTTACTTCTCCGTATCCTTTTCTTATTTCATTTTAAGTATATTAAATTATATACATAGTTATTAATATTGCTACTTCGCATTTTAAACACTTTTTCTTTCTTACAAAATCTTCAAAAAAACTATCATTAAAAGCTTTGAATTAAATTGATTCCATTATAATTTGTAAATAAAATATTCCGTTTGTAAGAAGTATGAAGTTACGAACTGATTTGACGATCACCAATGGCGCCAGCACTGGTTAACGTAAACGTAACTTTTTAACGAACGTTAGCGCTAATAGATGCTGAATCAACGCTTTTTCTTTCCTTACGTTCGTTAGCGCCATATTTAAAGGTTACGTGTCCGTCAAAGTTTGTTGAAACAACCGGCCCTTAGGGTAGCAGCCAGGTGCCCTCGTCGTGTGCCTGACTGCTGCGACTCCCTTGCGGTACCGGCGCGCGAGTCTGACTCGCACTTGGCCGGTACGACTTGTAGGTCATATCTATGGCTACTGGCTAGAGTCTAGACCACACGAGTAGGTAGGTACATCGTATTGTGATTTATGACGGCCTGCTTTGGACATTCATATATCCAAGTAGGTCGGTATGACGGTATCTGTTGAAAGTTATAATTGTCATGCCCCATGGAAGCTGTGGCCTTTCGCGAGAAGGGCCTTCACCTGCAGGCTAAGTAGATCGCAGTGAAGTGACACACCGACCGACTACATAGAAAGTACTATATTATGCTTATTACGTAATTATTAAACTACATCATAATTTCATTGGTTACAAGACTAACCGGTAGGTAGGTTGTATATACGAGCGACCATGTCAACTCACAAGATAGGTATCATTCAAACACCGGCCAAGTGCGAGTCGGATTCGCGCACGAAGGGTTCCGTACCATTATCACGATAAACCCATCGCCGGTCCGCTACTGAACACAGGTCTCCTCTCAGGATGAGAGAGTCTAGACCATAGAGTACTTTCTTATTTTGTGGATATCTCTTGGGATGGGTAAGCTTCCATGCCTCTATGGCTCTATGGCACTATGGCACTATGGCACTATGGCACTATGGTACTATGGCACTATGACACTATGGCACTATGGCACTATGGCACTATGGCACTATGGCACTATGGCACTATGGCACTATGGTACTATGGCACTATGATACTATGGCACTATGACACTATGACACTATGGCACTATGGCACTATGGCACTATGGCACTATGGCACTATGGCACTATGGCACTATGGCAATATGACACTATGGCACTATGGCACTATGGCACTATGGCACTATGGCACTATGGTACTATGGTACTATGGCACTATGACACTATGACACTATGACACTATGGCACCATGGCACTATGGTACTATGGCACTATGACACTATGGCACTATGACACTATGGTACTATGGCACTAAGGCACTATGGCACTATGGCACTATGGCACTATGGTACTATGGCACTATGACACTATGGCACTATGGTCCGCACGCCACTACTTCAATGTTACCCTTACATTGTACATGTAGATGTATCCTATCTCCCTACATTCCCGTCAGCGAAAATAATGATCGACTAAAATAAATTTGTCTATCAACTTGCCTGCGGCTTGATTAGTTAATTAGTCAGTCAGTCGTAACTGACTGCATGGGTTCGTTCAGGGTCAAGTGAGACAAACATAACTTGGAAATTTTCCAAATTGACTTAAACTTTTTGTAAGTTAAATGGATAATTTGAATAAATTGCAGTCTGAGTAATCAAAGGTCGTCGAGATAAAAATATATAATAAACGGTGAGATTAATGTTGTTAGTCTCGAGCCTCACTCGCGTCATTGAAAGGAAATGATAAATGATTATGTGATATCTGTATGTATAAAAGGAAAAGCTGACTAACTAACTGACTGACTGATCTATCAACGCACAGACTAAACTATTCCAAACTACTGGATAGCTATTATGACGTAGATATCCGATAAGAAAGAATTTTTAAAAACTCAGTCCCAAGGGGTAAAACAGGGATTTGAAATTTGTGTAGTCCACGCAGACGAAGTCGCGGCCATGAGCTAGTGAAAAATGAAAAAAGCATCTTCTCGACATCGGGCCTTTGTGAAGTTTCAGTCAAGTTTATTGGTTGATATTTTCAGAGTTTCATTGTAACGCTTGTTTGGTGAAATTCGTTTTACAGCAAAGCTTGTCTGGTGAAGCTCGTTTCACAGCAAAGTTTGTCTGGTGAAGTTCGTTTCACAGCAAAGCTTGTTTGGTGAAGTTCGTTTCACAGCAAAGCTTGTTTGGTAAAGTTCGTTTCACAGCAAAGCTTGTTTGGTAAAGTTCGTTTCACAGCAAAGCTTGTCTGGTGAAGTTCGTTTCACAGCAAAGCTTGTCTGGTGAAGTTCGTTTCACAGCAAAGCTTGTTTGAAACCTATGCAGTTTGAACATATTTAGTTGAATAAAAATAATTTTGAATTTAGCTTTATTTTGGTTAGAATGAATGAATGAATGAAAGAGTTATCTATGCAATAAAATGCAAGCACAATAGGGTAGTGTAGTGTAGTGTAGTGTAGTGTAGTGTAGTATACATGTGACCTCTGTAACTGTTGTAACTATATTCTATTTTAACTTCAAAAACATTGATTGTAATCGACTATAGATACCTAACAGAGGGTTTAATCAGACGAAGTATTTGTAGTTGTGCCACTCATCCTCGAAGTCGGTCAAAGTACCTAATTATAGCGTCAACCACACGGCTTGTGGATGTCGACTAACTGTTTGTTGATACGTGTTACGTGGGTGTAGCTGTGTACTCTACTGGGTGGAACACGCACGCAGACAGACGCAAGTTTGACATCGCACCCACCGCACCCACCGCACCCACCGCACCCACCGCACCCACCGGTCAAGCAGGTATCGCTATAAGCAGGATCGTAACTACCACCGGTTGTTTGGCGGAAAACTAACTATTTCGCTGCTTTCAGAGCATTTGCTTGACAAAGATAAAAGGTACCTACCTACTTACGTAAAAAATAAGCGGAACAATAAAAAATCTAGAACAAGTTTGACATCCAACTATAGCGAAACGAGACTTGAAGTCTTGAACAAGTTTGACATCCAATTATAGCGAAACGAGACTTGAAGTCTTGAACTCAAGTAATTAGCATAAAGATAAGAACACAGCTTTATGAGTGCAACTTCAGATTACGTGGAGAGTGCAATAAACTCACACGACAACTCAAACTACTTACTTTACTCATTACACTTTAGCCGTTAGCGGTTAGCGGTTAGCGGTTAGCGGTTAGCGGTTAGCGGTTAGCGGTTAGCGGTTAGCGGTTAGCGGTTAGCGGTTAGCGGTTAGCGGTTAGCGGTTAGCGGTTAGCGGTTAGCGGTTAGCGGTTAGCGGTTAGCGGTTAGCGGTTAGCGGGCACTTTTGTTGCTCAAAAAGTAAATAATGATTTTCGTGGATATCGACTCATGTGTTTTTACGACATAATATTATATTGTCGGAAATTATTAATTAACAAGTAAGTATAGATAATCTCTGATATTGTAAATAACGAATATATACCACAATTAACTAGGCGATATTTGGAGCCAGTTGCACGGGTCGTGGTCACGACGCGACTGATATGAAGTTGGAGCAGTCAAGGGCAGTAGCGAACTCCCCGCATTGTTGTTCTTTTCGCTGGAACTTCACTCACAACGTCAGTATAAGCTAATCGCGATATGTTGGTACCAGTTTTCTACAATACAATATAAGATACACTTTGGTATAAGTCCCACAAATTGCTATTGCGCTGGAGCCATGTCTCATTAGAACTCAATAGACAGTATTGAGGTGTAGACCGTGCGATACGGTCGCGTTTAGTTGCATTGAGTGAGTTACCTCACCGCGATAATCGAAACCGGTTTGGCGGCTAGGTGCAGCGTGCTCTGTGCACGAGCGGGCGTTCTAGCAGCCGTACTGAGTGAATGCAATATGCGTTATATTGAAAATGGCTAGCGCAGAAGTGCATTCGGGAGCCGAAAATGAGATGAACGAAGGGTCGGAACGTTTTAATGAAGACCTACCTGAGACTGACGATTGGGATGACTACAGAAATCATGAGCAAAACAACGCACGTAGAAAGAGACAACGGGAGGTGGATGAAGAAGACTCGTGGACGGTGTATTCAAGGCATAAAAGGCAAAATCGCAGACGAGTGTCGAATAACCAAGAAGATGAGCAAGATAAAATTGAAGTGTGTATAACTTGTAAAGACAAAATCCCTAAAAAAATTGAATTAGCGAGATGTCTTAAAGAAGAAAATATTGTCAATATATATAAAGTGAAATATGTTTCTCCTTACAAAATTTTCATATTATTTGATGATGAAATCAGTGCTGAAAAATTAATCACATCTAAAGTATTTCAAGAGAAGGGCTGGAAATGCTATAAATCGCAAGAGGTATCTGTGTCATACGGCACCATAAGAGACATCGAATTGGATGTTGATATAAAAGATATTCAAAATAGTATTACGTCTGACATAGAAGTTGTCTCAATTAAACGATTGTTCCGAAGAGAATCTGAAGAATCTGATTGGACTGAGAGCGAAACTATACGTCTTGGATTTAAAGGTTCTTCCTTACCACCATATATCTATATATATGGCATGAAAGTGAAGGTCGAACGCTACATATTTCACGTCACGCAGTGTAGTAAGTGTTGGAGATATGGACACACAAAAAAATTCTGCCCGTCAAAAAAAATAGTCTGTCCCAAATGTGCCGGTAATCATGATAACTGTGAGACAACCCACTTTAAATGTGTGAACTGCTCGGGGCGGCATACAGCATTTTTACGCACGTGCCCTGTATATTGTAAAGAAAGACGTATCAGAGAGTTAATGGCCGAGTTCAACTGCACTTATAAACGAGCAGCTACTACTTATGTACCTCCTTCTCCAGCGCCATCCAAAGTATCTATAAATGAAGATAATTTTCCTGCGTTTACTACTCAAGAGGACCCAACCAAGCATCATGAGACAAACCAATCAAAGCAGAACTCTAAAACATATGCAGAAGCTACGAAACCCTCTTCAGAACCTAATAGATCCTCAAAACCTAAAACGTATAAAAAAGATAAAACCAAACCAAACACCGAATCGCGACAAAAGAAAAGATCTCAGCCGCGTAACACCATGGATTGGGATATGTCTTCAGATTCAGAGATAAATACTCAAGAGATGCCCAACTCAGCAAATACTCCACGAGGAGATAGCCGGTCCAATAACAAAGGGAACGACCCGTCGCGGTCATTTAAGATACTATTAGAAAAATTGAGAGATATCATATTTATGCGCGATGTGACACTGAATGACAAAATTATGCAGGCTTGTGAAGTAACATGGGAATGGATGGTTACATGGCTCAAAGACAAAATTTTAGAAATACCAATACTTAAAAACTTCTTCGGTTATGGATAGATTAAGACTTAACATTATACAGTGGAATTGTAGAAGCTTGAAACCCAAACTGATTGAATTTGAACAACTGTTATTGCAAGAAAAAATACACATTGCCGTGCTCAGCGAAACATGGCTATCATCAAATATTGACATCAGGATGGCAGGCTACAACATTTATCGAAAAGATAGGGGTGATGGTTTTGGAGGAGTTGCGATACTCACACATAAATCTATTAGCTCACAGGTATGCCAGACTAGCTTAAATAATACAGAAATTGAATTTCTCCATGTTAAAATCCATAATTGTGAAAGTGTTGAAAATATTTGTGCCGTATATTGCGCCCCTTCAACAAGAACATCGCAAACGGATTGGGATGAACTATTCTCATTAAATAGTCATAAAACTTTAATACTGGGTGACCTCAACGGACACCATTCGAACTGGTCAAACAAGATAGATAGTAGAGGAGCTCAAATTTTTGAATCTCTTATCGAAAGTAGCTTTATAACACTTAATAATAGCAGTAAGCCAACTAGAATAACTTTAGTAAATGGGAACCTACAACAATCGTCCCCTGATCTATCCTTGCTGTCATCAGATATTGCTTTAAATTTTGAGTGGCAAACCACGAACGAATCACTGGGAAGTGACCATGTAGCTATTAAGTTATCATTTGAGTATTGTTTACCGGTTAGTAATTTTATTAAAAAAAGGAACTTTAAAAATGCGAATTGGAAATCGTATAGCTCAGAGCTAGAATCTTTATTAGGTGACTTAGTCATGCCATCAGAATTACAATGTGCTTATAACCTATTTTTGGACTGCCTAAATAAGGCAGCAGATAAGCACATCCCATATATTAAAATTAATTTGAATCCAAATAATAATTTTGCGCCTAAGCCATACTGGAACATGATTGTCTCAAAATCTATTGCAGAACGTAGATTGGCACTTGTAAAATTTAGAGCAAACCCCACGCCAAATAATTTAGATGCACTACGAAATAAAATTTCAACAGCCCAAAAAATATTACGCAATTCTAAATCAAAATCATGGCAAAATTTTTGTAGTTCTATTAGTGAAGTGTCCTCAATAAATGAAATGTTGCTCCGTATGAAATGGCTAAAAGGACGATACTCAAAAAAAACATTTATTGATCGAGACAGGGCCAATAATCTTCTGCAAAGTCTTACACCTGACTTTGTTGTAAATGAGCGTCCAACGTTTTACTCTAACAATTTACATTTAGAAAGTCCAATTGCTAGGCAGGAGTTGGAGGCAGCCATAAAACCTAAAGATACTGCCCCGGGGTCAGATATGATTTCATATTCGATGATCAAAAACTTGCCAGAATGCGGCAAAGAGTGGTTGCTACGGCTATATAATATGTGTCTAGAATCCGGATCTGTTCCCCAACAATGGCAACAAATTAGTGTCCAGCCAATTCCCAAACCCGGTCAAAATCAACAACCACAAGGAACCCTACGGCCTATTTCTTTAATATCTTGCATATGCAAAGTATATCATTCGATTTTGAACACAAGACTTGAATGGTATTTTGAAAAATCTAACGTACTTTCTGCATACACGAGTGGTTTCAGAAAAGCGCGATCGTGTCTGGATAACTTAAGTCAGCTAGTTATAGACATTGAAACTAATTTAGGCCGAGGGATCCCTACGGTTTGTTGCTTTATAGACATAGTGAATGCATACAATAACGTTGATGTTGACAGCCTTATGCGCTCACTGGATGGTTATGGTATTGGATCAAAACTATGTAGATATCTATGGAACTATTTGAATTATAGAACTATGAATATAATAGGCGTGGACCAGATAAATGTAAGTAGACATTGTAGTCGTGGTTTAGCTCAAGGAGACCCACTATCTCCCTTATTGTTTAATGTAGTGACAGCACATATTTGTAAAAAAATTAATGATGTATCGATTTCCCAATATGCTGATGATTTTGTTTTGTACGCGGCGAATAAAAATTTGGCTATGGTGGGAAATAAATTACAAGTCGCATTAGATTCGTTTGGGACGTTACTTCAAAATTTGGGTCTGGACGTTTCGCCTCATAAGAGTAAGATATGCATTTTTAACAGAAGTCATATTGGAAAATCGATCAATCTCACAATTAGAAATCATCCTATGGAAGTCGTTGAGAATGTCAAATATCTAGGGCTGTGGTTGGATCGAAAACTAAAATGGAGTAAAAACATCAACGAAGTGAAACAAAAAGTTTTAAAATTTATAAATATATTTAAAGTGTTGGTAGGGCCCGGTTGGGGTATTCATCCTAAATGGCTGAGAAAACTATATATTTCTCTTATAAGGAGCAGACTTGACTATGCTAGCTTTTTATTTGATAACAGCGCACGATCACATTTGGCTAAATTAGATGTAATTCAAAACCAAGCTATGCGAGTTATTGGAGGGTTTGTGAGAACCACCCCCATTCACGTGATGGAAAGTGAATTATGTTTACCTCCCTTGACTGTACGTAGACAATATTTAGGTGGAAAATTTTGGTTTAAAGCAAAATCTTTTAAAGAAAATAAAGTGATTTACTTACTTAACAAATATGCAACTGATTATGAAGCTGCCTATTGGAGTAGAAGGAAAAAACCCCTATTAGTTTTAATACACTTAGAATATAAAGATATTCTTATACATACCAGTACACAGTTGGAAATGTTTTCACTAAATACATGGATGTCTCGAGTTAATGCTTCACAAAGTATAATCTCACAAATACCAGAAATTTATAAAGCTAAACATTTATATAACCCTGTGGATCTTAGGTTGAAGTGTGTTAAGTACCTTAATTCTAAATACCATAATTTTTATAAAATATTTACTGATGCATCAATTGATAATCATAGTATTGGCATTGCCTTTTACGACCCACAAACAGAGACCAATATTAAATTAAGGGTAAGCTCGAGAATATCTATTATGCACGCGGAGCTAATTGGTATAGCCGAAGCTATGGCTTACATGCAAACCGTAAATTATGATAAGTTTGTGATACTCTCGGATGCGAAAAGTGCACTACAACATTTGGCTCGGTGTACCTCGTCTATACGAGGAACACCGATAGCCTATACTATATTAGATCTCCTACAAAATTTACAACCAAACCAAAATATAATATTACAGTGGATTCCGTCACATATTGGTATTTCTGGCAATGAACGGGTAGACGCCTATGCAAAACAGGCCTGTAGTGAAGGAGTAGAAATGAGCATTGCGCCGTATTATACAGAATGCCTATACTTGATTAAAAAACGATGCAAACAGATTTGGCATGAATACTTTGATCTAAGGTCCAAACAAAAAGGGATTTGGTACAAGACGATCCAACCCCAGCCCTGTGACATATCTTGGATAGATAATAGTAATAAATTGTGTCGACAGGACCTAACTACTGCGTACAGACTTCGCTCCGGACACATTCCGTTGAACAAATTTGCATTTCTAATTAAAAAAGTACTTTCACCCATTTGTCCAGACTGTCCAGGCGCAAGGGAAGACGTGTATCATATATTGACGGAATGTGTCCGGAGTGATGTGCTGGACAGGACGCTGGGAAATGTAAATATTATTTTGGCAAACCCGACGTCCGAAGCTGCAAAAAGTATGTATAAGATGGTCCGTAATAACATAAGTCGTAGAAATAATTAGTAAATAAGTAGTATTTAGATCTAGATTTAAGTGTCTGATTTTTTTGTAAACTTACGAGAGCCACATAGTCACATTAGTGACTCAGCTCTTTAAAAGAGAATTAAAAAAAAAAAAAAAACTCAATAGAAAATTCTATCCGAAATAAAAATATATACCATCAGCTCGAAACTTCGTCTGACTGACTGACGTCACTAAAATGGCGGTCACGCGCGTTAGCAATTTGCGGGACTTATACCAACCTATTTAAGTAATGATGAAAATAAGTTATATATATGAATTAGAAGCTTTTGAATATATTATTATGTACTTAGTTATTTTTGTTAGAGTTATTTTTATCGGCATCATGTTTGGTGGTCTCAGGCAGCGCGTGTGGCGTGCTCGCTGGCCACTGGCCACTGGCCACTGGCCACTGGTCGCCATCGCCCAAGATAAGCGATGAGCTTCCCACGCCCGATGTTGTCACACACACACACACACACACACACACACGCCAAACACATGGCGTAGGAGCGAGGATAACATATTGTGCTAAAACTAAACTAACAATAATGTTTGTAACAGCTATCAAATTGTCTAAGCTACGGTCGGAATGAGAAGGGCTCAGTGCTCAGGCCGTAATCCGCCGCGCTGGCCCAGTGCAGACCGCCAGGCTTCACACACCGGTGAGAACATTGTGGACAACTCTCTACAGGTTTCCTCACGATGTTTTCCTTCGCCGTTAAAGCAAGTGATATTTAATTACTTAAAACGCACATAACACCGAAAAGTTAGAGGTGCGTGCCCGGGATCGAACCCCCGACCGGTCCTCTCTAATAGTATAATTACCTAGCTTTACTGGATTTACTAAGGAACCCTAAACTCTAAAAAGTTTTAATTAATTTAAGAAATTTTGTTTGTATGACAATATATTTTATAATATAATGATAATATTTTCTTTATAATAAGTTCAGCTCAGAAGACTTGACACCTAACTCCTAAGTAGATTAGATAAAAGAATTTCGCGGTCTACTTAAACATGAAATTTCGCCAAAGTAATTGCTAAGTACATTATTGTTTGGAGTTTCTACGGCCTCGATTTGGACACACTTCTTGTATCTCTCGCTAACAGTACACAGAACTACAAAAACTGACTTCTATAGGTAGTTGCGCGCCGACAGCCGACACAAACAAGGTAGTTGCGCGCCGACAGCCGACACAAACAAGGTAGTTGCGCGCCGACAGCCGACACAAACAAGGTAGTTGCGCGTCGACAGCCGACACAAACAAGGTAGTTGCGCGCCGACAGCCGACACAAACAAGGTAGTTGCGCGCCGACAGCCGACACAAACAAGGTAGTTGCGCGTCGACAGCCGACACAAACAAGGTAGTTGCGCGCCGACAGCCGACACAAACAAGGTAGTTGCGCGTCGACAGCCGACACAAACAAGGTAGTTGCGCGCCGACAGCCGACACAAACAAGGTAGTTGCGCGCCGACAGCCGACACAAACAAGGTAGTTGCGCGCCGACAGCCGACACAAACAAGGTAGTTGCGCGCCGACAGCCGACACAAACAAGGTAGTTGCGCGTCGACAGCCGACACAAACAAGGTAGTTGCGCGCCGACAGCCGACACAAACAAGGTAGTTGCGCGTCGACAGCCGACACAAACAAGGTAGTTGCGCGCCGACAGCCGACACAAACAAGGTAGTTGCGCGCCGACAGCCGACACAAACAAGGTAGTTGCGCGTCGACAGCCGACACAAACAAGGTAGTTGCGCGCCGACAGCCGACACAAACAAGAACACAATTACTGTTTTTAAAAATAAAATAATTTAACATCTCAATAACCATAATGTAGGTTTCAACTCGTTTTAATCGTAAATAGTATTTCTTTATTTCCTCTAAAATCTAAATGACTTGCCTAATTAAACTGTTTAATTTTGGACCATATGCATGTAGGTACCACATATGCATGTAGGTACCACATATGCATGTAGGTACCACATATGCATGTAGGTACCACATATGCATGTAGGTACCACATATGCATGTAGGTACCACATATGCATGTAGGTACCACATATGCACGTAGGTACCACATATGCATGTAGGTACCACATATGCATGTAGGTACCACATATGCATGTAGGTACCACATATGCATGTAGGTACCACATATGCATGTAGGTACCACATATGCATGTAGGTACCACATATGCATGTAGGTACCACATATGCATGTAGGTACCACATATGCATGTAGGTACCACATATGCATGTAGGTACCACATATGCATGTAGGTACCACATATGCATGTAGGTACCACATATGCATGTAGGTACCACATAGGACATAGGTATGAGCGGCGATAGCCGTGTGGTTACACGTTACTCGTTCGTCCTTTTTTGGGGGTCGGGGGTTCGATCCCGAACACCTCAACTTGTCCAAGTTATTGCGTTTTAAACAACATATAAATATCACTAGCTTCAACGGTGATGAAAATATCATAAGGAAAACCTACGTGCTTGTTCTCCATAACGTTCTCAAAGGTGCCAATCTGCACTTGGCCAGCGTGGTGGACTATGGCCAAACTCTTCTCGGTCTGGGAGGAGATCCGTACTCAGTAGTGAGCCAGCGATGGGTTGATCATATAACGCATTCCGAATACTCATGGGATTGCCGAGGTATTGCAGTGCTTGTGCTATGTTTGCCGAAGCGGGGGTGCCCCGTGCCCGACAGCCCGACAGCCCGACAGCCCGACAGCCCGACAGCCCGACAGCCCGACAGCCCGACAGCCCGACATCTGTGGTATTGTTAGAACTCGCGTAGCATCCTTTTGGGAAACACTTCGGAGCCCTCACCCTAACAATGCAATACTCAAGGTCGGTTGTGCACTGTGCAGGGCTGCCCAGTGCCCAGTGCCCAGTGCCCAGCCCTATGTTTAGTTATTGCCTTACCTGTGACATCTGAAATGAGTTTTTTAACCATTTCAATTAGTCGTAAGTTATCTTAATATCGTATATTTTTTGTAAATATATATTTTTTTTGTGATAAATTTTTCTGTATGTTTTATAGACTAGAGATAGATTTTATTCTTAATTAAATAAAACTGATGACTAGAAAAAAAAAAAAAAGTTATCTTAATTATGTTTATGCTTTATAATATTTTATTGTAATTTTTTAAATGTGTTTATGGGTATTTTTATGCCTGAAAATAAAAAAAAACTATTGTTATAATATTATTACAACATATGACCTTAACATAATTTTGGTTATCAGTCAATGGGCCATAGTAGCGCGCACCTCGTTCCCACGTACACATGGTGACCCGTGTTATCAGCGGCAGGTGATAACGGCGCCTCTGCCCCGACGCGCCGCTTCAGCTTCAGCCGCTGATAAGAGATAAGGCCTTGGTCGTGACCCGCGCGGTCGAGTTGCTCCACCAGTTACCCCATCTGCATCGTACTGAGTATTTAGGTTAACCGTTAACCTAAACTGTAGTCAGAGGTTATCTCGGCTTTGTGGCGCGTCCTTATATTGTGCCTACTTAATAATAAAACTAGCTTATGCTCGCGACTTCGTCCGCGTGGACTACACAAATTTCAAACCCATATTTCACCTTTTTTTCACATTTTCAGAGGTTGAATTTTCAAAAATTCTTTCTTTGCGGATGCCTACGTCATCATAGCTATCTGTATGCCAAATTTCAGCCCTATCCGTCCAGTAGTTTGAGCTGAGCATTAATAGATCAGTCAGTCAGTCAGTCACCTTTTTATTTTATAAGTATGTATACTTATTTAGATTTCTCAGATTCATTGACAAATACTTACTTTACAGCTATTTATTGTTATGTCGATAAATATAAAATCTAATGAAGGCTATATAGACAGGTTTGCCGGCAAGCTACCCTCGGCAGACGGCATACGACAGACGGCAGACGGCAGACGGCAGACGGCAGACGGCAGACGGCAGACGGCAGACGGCAGACGGCAGGGTATCAGTTACCGCCGCCCTGTGGCTGCAGCTGTCATCCGATATCGTTAGTGTATTTAATGTTTATCGCGCTACTCGGCTCTCCTCTCAGACCCGGGATTGGCCACAGTCCACCACGCTGGCCAAGTGCGGATTTACAGACTACTCCACACCTTTGAGAATATTACGGGAACTTTCAAGCATGCAGGTTTTTTTCTCGAGATGTTTTCCTTCACTGAAAAACCGAAAGATCAGAAAGATACATAAACTCCTTGTGAGCAAGTTCGTGCTTCTATGTAAACATAAGAATTGGTAGTAAAAACGTAAAAATAAAACGAATCTATTATGCGTATTATTGTATGCTGAGTGTTCTACACGTTAGTACTATTATTTAACTTTAGTGGTTTCCACGCTATTGTTTACTACACATAACATAACACGTTCTAGTATAATGTATTCAATGGCGGCCGCCACCGTGGCGTGCGTGGCGTGCGTGGCGAGCTAATTGGTTTGATAATCAACAAAACAATCTATCAGGAATGTAGGAGCTACAACTGACTATCATTATCATAATCTTGAATCAGTTTAAACTTTTCCACACCATACATACCAGAGATAAAAATACTATTAACTTAATGATTGATTTGAAAGTTGTGATGAACGAGATGGCGTGTGCGAAACGACACAGTAAACAAAAATATGAAATACAAAGATGGCGTGTGCGAAACGACACAGTAAACCAAAACATGAAATACAAAGAAGGCGTGTGAGAAACGACACAGTAAACAAAAATATGAAATACAAAGATGGCGTGTGCGAAACGACACAGTAAACCAAAACATGAAATACAAAGAAGGCGTGTGAGAAACGACACAGTAAACAAAAATATGAAATACAAAGATGGCGTGTGCGAAACGACACAGTAAACCAAAATATGAAATACAAAGAAGGCGTGTGAGAAACGACACAGTAAACAAAAATATGAAATACAAAGATGGCGTGTGAGAAACGACACAGTAAACAAAAATATGAAATACAAAGATGGCGTGTGCGAAACGACACAGTAAACCAAAACATGAAATACAAAGAAGGCGTGTGAGAAACGACACAGTAAACAAAAATATGAAATACAAAGATGGCGTGTGAGAAACGACACAGTAAACAAAAATATGAAATACAAAGATGGCGTGTGCGAAACGACACAGTAAACCAAAACATGAAATACAAAGAAGGCGTGTGAGAAACGACACAGTAAACAAAAATATGAAATACAAAGATGGCGTGTGAGAAACGACACAGTAAACAAAAATATGAAATACAAAGATGGCGTGTGCGAAACGACACAGTAAACCAAAATATGAAATACAAAGAAGGCGTGTGAGAAACGACACAGTAAACAAAAATATGAAATACAAAGATGGCGTGTGAGAAACGACACAGTAAACAAAAATATGAAATACAAAGAAGGCGTGTGAGAAACGACACAGTAAACAAAAATATGAAATACAAAGATGGCGTGTGCGAAACGACACAGTAAACCAAAATATGAAATACAAAGAAGGCGTGTGAGAAACGACACAGTAAACAAAAATATGAAATACAAAGATGGCGTGTGAGAAACGACACAGTAAACAAAAATATGAAATACAAAGAAGGCGTGTGAGAAACGACACAGTAAACCAAAATATGAAATACAAAGAAGGCGTGTGAGAAACGACACAGTAAACAAAAATATGAAATACAAAGATGGCGTGTGCGAAACGACACAGTAAACCAAAACATGAAATACAAAGAAGGCGTGTGAGAAACGACACAGTAAACAAAAATATGAAATACAAAGATGGCGTGTGAGAAACGACACAGTAAACAAAAATATGAAATACAAAGATGGCGTGTGCGAAACGACACAGTAAACCAAAATATGAAATACAAAGAAGGCGTGTGAGAAACGACACAGTAAACAAAAATATGAAATACAAAGATGGCGTGTGAGAAACGACACAGTAAACAAAAATATGAAATACAAAGAAGGCGTGTGAGAAACAACACAGTAAACCAAAATATGAAATACAAAGAAGGCGTGTGAGAAACGACACAGTAAACAAAAATATGAAATACAAAGATGGCGTGTGAGAAACGACACAGTAAACAAAAATATGAAATACAAAGATGGCGTGTGCGAAACGACACAGTAAACCAAAACATGAAATACAAAGAAGGCGTGTGAGAAACGACACAGTAAACAAAAATATGAAATACAAAGATGGCATGTGCGAAACGACACAGTAAACCAAAACATGAAATACAAAGAAGGCGTGTGAGAAACGACACAGTAAACAAAAATATGAAATACAAAGATGGCGTGTGCGAAACGACACAGTAAACCAAAATATGAAATACAAAGAAGGCGTGTGAGAAACGACACAGTAAACAAAAATATGAAATACAAAGATGGCGTGTGAGAAACGACACAGTAAACAAAAATATGAAATACAAAGATGGCGTGTGCGAAACGACACAGTAAACCAAAACATGAAATACAAAGAAGGCGTGTGAGAAACGACACAGTAAACAAAAATATGAAATACAAAGAAGGCGTGTGAGAAACGACACAGTAAACAAAAATATGAAATACAAAGATGGCGTGTGCGAAACGACACAGTAAACCAAAACATGAAATACAAAGAAGGCGTGTGAGAAACGACACAGTAAACAAAAATATGAAATACAAAGATGGCGTGTGAGAAACGACACAGTAAACAAAAATATGAAATACAAAGATGGCGTGTGCGAAACGACACAGTAAACCAAAATATGAAATACAAAGAAGGCGTGTGAGAAACGACACAGTAAACAAAAATATGAAATACAAAGATGGCGTGTGAGAAACGACACAGTAAACAAAAATATGAAATACAAAGAAGGCGTGTGAGAAACGACACAGTAAACAAAAATATGAAATACAAAGATGGCGTGTGCGAAACGACACAGTAAACCAAAATATGAAATACAAAGAAGGCGTGTGAGAAACGACACAGTAAACAAAAATATGAAATACAAAGATGGCGTGTGAGAAACGACACAGTAAACAAAAATATGAAATACAAAGAAGGCGTGTGAGAAACGACACAGTAAACCAAAATATGAAATACAAAGAAGGCGTGTGAGAAACGACACAGTAAACAAAAATATGAAATACAAAGATGGCGTGTGCGAAACGACACAGTAAACCAAAACATGAAATACAAAGAAGGCGTGTGAGAAACGACACAGTAAACAAAAATATGAAATACAAAGATGGCGTGTGAGAAACGACACAGTAAACAAAAATATGAAATACAAAGATGGCGTGTGCGAAACGACACAGTAAACCAAAATATGAAATACAAAGAAGGCGTGTGAGAAACGACACAGTAAACAAAAATATGAAATACAAAGATGGCGTGTGAGAAACGACACAGTAAACAAAAATATGAAATACAAAGAAGGCGTGTGAGAAACGACACAGTAAACAAAAATATGAAATACAAAGATGGCGTGTGCGAAACGACACAGTAAACCAAAACATGAAATACAAAGAAGGCGTGTGAGAAACGACACAGTAAACAAAAATATGAAATACAAAGATGGCGTGTGCGAAACGACACAGTAAACCAAAACATGAAATACAAAGATGGCGTGTGAGAAACGACACAGTAAACAAAAATATAGGAATTCGTCACGTGAACGGTGTCTGTGTATCTATTCGAAACAGCTCGGGGCCTCTGGATCGAATTTGTCCAATATCTTCACCAACACAGCAGAGTAGGTACCTGTATAGATGATCATCATCATGATCAACGACACGATCACGACAGAGCATGACTCTCCTCTTACAATGAAAAGAGTTCGCCGTAGTCCACCACGCTGTTAGCAGCGGTTGGCAGACTTCACACACCATTGGA
Organism: Maniola hyperantus; assembly: GCF_902806685.2. Classification (NCBI taxonomy): domain Eukaryota; kingdom Metazoa; phylum Arthropoda; class Insecta; order Lepidoptera; family Nymphalidae; genus Maniola; species Maniola hyperantus. Next base: position 15,139,556 of record NC_048546.1, read on the forward strand.
AACATTATGGAGAACTCTCAGGCATGCAGGTTTCCTCTCGATGTTTTCCTTCACCGTTAAAGCGAGTGATATTTAATGACTTAAAACGCACATAACTCCGAAAAGTTAGATATGCGTGCCCGGGATCGAACCCCCGACCTCCGATTGGAAGGCGGACGTCCTAGCCACTAGGCTACCACAGCTTTACTCAAGCATAGAAAATCAAGTTCCCACGGGATATTTAATTAATATTTATTTATTTCGGTATAACGTTAATAAAACAACATGTAATGAACAGAAGATAAACTGAATGAGCCAAAACAACACCGTGTTGTCTTTCCTGTACTTGATGTTTTGTTTTACAATCACTCTATGTACTGCTCCCACAAAGCTCACAGCAAGTAGGTAGGATGAACGCGTGGTTGCTAGACGAGCGTGTGACGCATCAGTAGCAGATGTTGACTCTCGTGACGCGGCTGATAGGTACAGCTAATGTTCATCCTGCTAAAAAGCGGTCATTGCCTAGTGGTGGTGGCGTCGGCCTCCTCTTTGGGAGTCCGGGGTTCGACCCCGGGCACGCATCTCTCACTATTCACAGTTACCTACCTATGTGAGATTTAAGCAATTTAATATCAACAGTGCAGTGAAGAAAAATATCGTGAGGAAACCAGCACGCCTGAGAGTTTTCCATAATATTCTCCAAAATATGTGAAATCTGCAAATCCGCACTGGGCCAGCGTGGCGGACTATTGTCCCAAATCCTTCTCATTCTAGTGGAGGCCTTTTTAGTGACCCAGCGGTGGGTTGGTCCTGCTGGCTGAGTTTGTTGTGACTTGTGGGCTCTTCTCAAACCTGGGCGCGTTCGAAACCTCTTGAAGCTTTAGTTTCAAGTTTACGTAATTAATTTACATCAAATCGTTATCTTACAAAAGTCCAACAAATTGACAATACAAAAAGAAAATGATAATTAAGTAGAATTTGACTTTGCTAATATTGCTATGCTTATTGCTTATTGCTTATTGCTTATTGCTTATTGCTTATTGCTTATTGCTTATTAGTGCGGCGTTTAATCTCCTTTGACATTTTTGAGAATTGTGAAGTTATTTTTGTACCTATAGGTCAACAGTTAACTTCCCTGCACCGAGGCCCCAGGGCTGTGCACTGTGCAGTTGTACACAATCAGGTACAAGGCCATAGGGTTGTGCACTGTGCACTTGTACACAATCAGGTACAAGGCCATATGGCTGTGCACTGTGCAGTTGTACACAATCAGATACAAGGCCATAGGGCTGTGCACTGTGCAGTTGTACACAATCAGGTACAAGGCCATAGGGTTGTACACAATCAGGTACAAAGACGTCATGTCAGCTGTCACCGGCTGTTGTTCGATCAGCGATGATAATAATCAATTGAAGTTATTAATTGCTTTTTGATAATATAGTAGGTACCTATCTCGTTAAAATTCCGTAACAAACTAATTTGCCGTGGTTTAAAAAACAATACACAATATTCATTATATTATGTACCTATAGGTAGGTAGGTAAGTGGGCTCATAAAAATACGAGCAGCGTTTGTTATCGAAGCGAACCACTTTCAGTTGCCTTTAGAAGTTTACATGACCTCCAAGCCGAAGAATCAAGCTTTATTTACTAAATTCTCTTTATAGAGGTTCATTAACTTGGCAACCCTGGGCTCGGGAGTCGGGTCCCTACACTACAGCTACACGTGCGCGGACGTGCACGTCTCGACTCTCGACTCTCGACTCACTTCACGTGACGTTAGTTCGCACGTAAACAAATTAACATATCCACACCACCAGGATAATTTAAACTAAACAATCAATTTATAAACCTTGTTATTATTCCAGTTAATGATAAACTTAACTTAATTAGTTAACTGCAATATTCATCAAAACACGGTTAACTTACTACATTATTCCCCTTAACTATAATAATATAATCCTGTTTTTGCCATGTCTAATGACAGACCAGTGATGATTTGGCTAACGTAAACTAGCAACTAGCAACTAGCAACTAGCTACGTATCCACAACTACACGATGGTATCTATTGGTGTGAATGTGTGCAACTGTATGTCGATGCATTATACTCGTAAAGATAGTAGCTAAGTCAGCCAGTCAGCTAAGTCAGCCAGTCAGCTAACTCAGCCAGTCAGCTAAGTCAGCCAGTCAGCTAAGTCTTATAACAATTATAACAATAAATTATGCATTTACATAGCAGATAAATTGAAGAATTTGCAAATTCTACAGTTTTGTTTAACGGTTCAATTATTTGAATAGATATGTATGCATTCAAATAAATATCACATCACTGGTTCTTCATGTAGAACTGAATAGAATGAACCCAATAAATCAGATCGACGACTGGAGCCAAATTGAAAAGTGAAGGTTGAGGCCCCGAGGGAGGTAACGCGAGGGAGGTAACGCGAGGGAGGTAACGCGAGGGAGGTAACGCGAGGGAGGTAACGCGCTGAATTATACAATACTGGCGCTTTATCCGAAGGGTGTTTGCTAGTTCCAGGCATTCCAGGGAAGACCTAAGAATTAACAAAGGAATCCGAGGAAAAGTAGAAAGGAATACGGCAGAATATATAAAACTCTATATTTCTGTATTCGGGTATTTTCGTACTTGAACAAAAAAGGGGAGTAGGTACATATAAAAACTTTGAAATTGCAAATTTCGTAAAGAATGAATAATTTGGGGCAAAATAAACCTGACGATCTTCCGCAAAGCAGTGGCGATACAAGTGGAAGGAGGCTGGGCATTTATACATTCCGTGCCACGTGCCGTCACACTCACGTCCGACTTACCGGTGCGGCGTGCGCGCAGCGAGGAACACGTAGTTGGTGCCGTACATGCCGGTCAGCAGCACGGGCAGCGCCAGCAGCGCCGCGATGCGCACCTGCCAGCGCCCCCAGCCCAGCCACTCCTTCTCCATGTCGAGCCGACACCCACACTCCCACACGCTCCCACTCCGACGGCGCGGGCGACGGACGGTGCGCAGGCGAGCCAATACACTCACAGTCACGAATTTCAAAAGTTCAGGCAGCTTCAACAGAATTCCTGACCCCACCACAAAAGACGACGGAATTTAATTAAAGATTGAAACTCCAGTGAGCCCGGAGAAAACAGAATTTATTTAAAGTTTTAAAGTTAGGGAATTTAAAGATATATCCAATTAAAGAAACGACCCCTTCGAGTGAATATCTCCGAATGTACTAAGCTTTGTACTTCAGTAAGTTGGTGAAGTTAATGATTCGGATAAATGAGTGCGCGGAGAGGTTACCGACGGCGTGTATTTATTGCGTACAGTCGGGCGACCGCTGGCCGAAGACACGCGACACGTCGCGCCGGCCGGGGGCTCCACGCGGTTCTGCCGAGTGCCGACGCCCGACAGCCGACCGCACTGCTGCGAAAGAAGATCGCCAATCGATTTGTTGAGTGCTGACCGCTCACCGGTAGCCCGAGCCGAGCCAACTCGAGCTGTACGGCGTCGTGTCAAGAGCTAATGCGGAGAGCAGCGGCGCGCGCGCAGACCGGCTCGCGGAAGAAGCTGTCCCACGCGAGAGCTGTGACACTCGGACTCCTGTCAACTCAACCTAATTTTGTTGACGAATTGTGTAACCGTTTAGAATAGCATTGTGTTGAAGTTGTTGAATTAGATTGTAACAACTTTGTCAGAACACTCAGAAGGCAGAAGTGAGGATGCTTCATTTGTTAATTTTAAAGCTAAACAAAAAAAAAAGCATTAGGCTTTTAGATAAAATCTCTCTTGTCGCCGACTAGGTAGGCATATTTTGAGGATCATAGAATATGAGTCAAGAATCGAGATAGATTTTTGGTAGCTGATCCATTAAAGTTACAAAACATTGACACGAGGGAACTGGCAAGATATTCAAATGGTAGATTAAGTAACAAGTTTCTTAAAAGCCGGCTATGCATTGGCGTTTCCTCTGGTGCTGCAAATGTTCATAGGCGGTAGCAATCCCGGTCACTTGGACCGGTATGCTCAATGCTGGTCTCAATGCGGGTTCTTATTCATTCAAAGAAATTAGTAGGTAAATAAGTGAATTTCTCATAACAAGTGGTTTTTCAATACTCAACATCAAGTAGCATCTATGCGAGGTTTTATATCGGAGAAGAGGCCGAGTGAGATAGTGGCCCTCAGTGAAGTAGGTAGTTACCGTTTATATCGGAGAAGAGGCCGAGTGAGATAGTGGCCCTCAGTGAAGTAGGTAGTTACCGTTTATATCGGAGAAGAGGCCGAGTGAGATAGTGGCCCTCAGTGAAGTAGGTAGTTACCGTTTATATCGGAGAAGAGGCCGAGTGAGATAGTGGCCCTCAGTGAAGTAGGTAGTTACCGTTTATATCGGAGAAGAGGCCGAGTGAGATAGTGGCCCTCAGTGAAGTAGGTAGTTACCGTTTATATCGGAGAAGAGGCCGAGTGAGATAGTGGCCCTCAGTGAAGTAGGTAGTTACCGTTTATATCGGAGAAGAGGCCGAGTGAGATAGTGGCCCTCAGTGAAGTAGGTAGTTACCGTTTATATCGGAGAAGAGGCCGAGTGAGATAGTGGCCCTCAGTGAAGTAGGTAGTTACCGTTTATATCGGAGAAGAGGCCGAGTGAGATAGTGGCCCTCAGTGAAGTAGGTAGTTACCGTTTATATCGGAGAAGAGGCCGAGTGAGATAGTGGCCCTCAGTGAAGTAGGTAGTTACCGTTTATATCGGAGAAGAGGCCGAGTGAGATAGTGGCCCTCAGTGAAGTAGGTAGTTACCGTTTATATCGGAGAAGAGGCCGAGTGAGATAGTGGCCCTCAGTGAAGTAGGTAGTTACCGTTTATATCGGAGAAGAGGCCGAGTGAGATAGTGGCCCTCAGTGAAGTAGGTAGTTACCGTTTATATCGGAGAAGAGGCCGAGTGAGATAGTGGCCCTCAGTGAAGTAGGTAGTTACCGTTTATATCGGAGAAGAGGCCGAGTGAGATAGTGGCCCTCAGTGAAGTAGGTAGTTACCGTTTATATCGGAGAAGAGGCCGAGTGAGATAGTGGCCCTCAGTGAAGTAGGTAGTTACCGTTTATATCGGAGAAGAGGCCGAGTGAGATAGTGGCCCTCAGTGAAGTAGGTAGTTACCGTTTATATCGGAGAAGAGGCCGAGTGAGATAGTGGCCCTCAGTGAAGTAGGTAGTTACCGTTTATATCGGAGAAGAGGCCGAGTGAGATAGTGGCCCTCAGTGAAGTAGGTAGTTACCGTTTATATCGGAGAAGAGGCCGAGTGAGATAGTGGCCCTCAGTGAAGTAGGTAGTTACCGTTTATATCGGAGAAGAGGCCGAGTGAGATAGTGGCCCTCAGTGAAGTAGGTAGTTACCGTTTATATCGGAGAAGAGGCCGAGTGAGATAGTGGCCCTCAGTGAAGTAGGTAGTTACCGTTTATATCGGAGAAGAGGCCGAGTGAGATAGTGGCCCTCAGTGAAGTAGGTAGTTACTAGTTTATCTAAGCACGCACGTGGCGAACGCGATGCGTTTAAAAATACGTGGAACAACATACAACATGTATGCCACGACCGAAATATGTGCCGTGTAAATATAACCGAACCTTTACTACGCGAGCTTTGGACTCCGACAGCCGACTGATGTGCTACCCGGCGCCCGGCGCCCGACGCCCGGCGCCCGACGCCCGACGCCCGACGCCCGACGCCCGACGCCCGGCGCCCGGCGCCCGCTACCGTCCGTCAGCACACGAGTCAACGACATTTCACTCATGCGCTAAATAACCGGCCGCAATTACTTACTTCAATAACTCTCGATATTTTAAATACTTTATATTCTACTTATTTAAAAGTTTGTCTAAAATAAATTAAGCTCTTTCGTACGAATGTTTATTTGAAGGCTTTATAGCAACGCTATTATGAGACATTTAAGTAAAACAAAAGAATGTTGATTGTTGTATTTGAGCGTGTCGTTGTTGCGCCTCCAACTTGTTCATGATTCGATGTGACTATCAACATTTGCTGGCTTTGTCTCGCAGGCGTCTGATGTGTTATCAATTATCATCATTGATATCCACTTGATATCGGAACCACTATCATCGTTAGGATCGTTGTCACTTTTATCAGCTAACAGAATCTCCGTAATAGAAATAGAAATAGTGTTTATTTGCTAGAATGTGGTACAATTTGGGTTTAAATCTATTTTATTCTAAAACATTCAACTAATAACTTAGTAGGTATTCACTTTGACATCTTCGCTCTATCAAATTACAATTAACTATCATCGAACCAATCACACAATGAATTTACAGAATCGGTGAAACCGTTGCGGTTTTAATTTAAGAAATTAATGAGTTTAAGTAGTTGATGAGTAAAGTTAACATGATGTGTCACGATCGAAACGATCTCCAGGTCACGAGATCCAAGGTCTTACCAATCAACTGAGTCCCATGAAATAAGCAAAACGAAAAAACTCTTATACCTTATACCTACGTAAAATTAGTTTTAGCAATTTTAGTGTTCAGGGCATGAAACTGGTTTTGTAATGACCGAATCATCAAATATTTTTAATTCCATCCAATTTACTACGTCTTCGCCAACAACGATCGTACAACACAAAAATAACTTTATGCAATTAGGTAGGTACTCAGATTTAATCTTAATAGGTAGGTACCTACGGCAGACTTCAAAATGTGTTTCGAATTTTCGATACAAGTTTCTAATAATTAGCAATCAGCATACCGATACGGGAAAATTCCAGACTGCTTATTACAGCACGATTTGCTGAATTGAACGCAAGAATAGCTGACATAATATTATATACAAGTGTCAAGCTATAGATCTTATATTTATTTGTTCTCAATATGAGGATAAAGTTGAAATACAAGGTGATGTTATCACACGGCAAGTGTTTGCCGAGTGCGACAATCTGTGACGCAACAGCCGCCAGTCCGCCACGCGCCGCCATGCCGCCAGCCACGCCGCCAGCCACGCCGCCAGCCACGCCGGGGGACGCTCTCCGAGGTACCACAAAGGAGAATAAACATGAACCACCGACGCTTCGTCTAAGTGAAAATGCTGAAACAGAAAGTGACGTCGAAAGTGAAACAAACGATCACAGTACTAGAGATTCAAATTCAAACAATGGTCATACATCGGCATGTGACAGTGAGTTGAATGGCACGGACCGACACGAAAGTGAAAGTGGCGCGACTGATACAAACGCAAAGGGAATCCCACTGAGGGTAGAGCATGAGGCGCTTCCGGACGACAGCGAGGGCTGGAGCTGCAGGGACTCCGCGCGAGCGCTGGAGCTGGCGCTGATGCAGCTGGGGCCGTTCGGGCTGTACCAGCGCTACGTGGTGCTGATGCTGTGCATCCCCAGCGTGCTGGCTGCGATGTACTCGCTCAACTATGTCTTCGTAGCTGATCAGGTCCCGTTTCGGTAAGGGGAAACATTACTGTTCACACATCATATCTCTAAGTATATTACCTAGGTAGGTACGTAAGTTTGTCTTGTTTGATCCGTAGTTTGTCTTATTTGCTCGCATCAACCGTGGGACTGATTAGTTAGTTGAAGCTTATTACAGTTCGAAAACATTACAATTTACCTATTTAAATAAAAATAAAAATATTAAAAAAACCGACTTCCAAAAACAGAACAGTCCCAGATTATCTTAAACTAAATTATCTTAAATTGTATTTTATTTATCTTAATCAACGGTTTTTACATTATTATTTACCTTCGAATATTTATTGATATATTATAATCATTATTCACTGTTAAGGCCTCAATAAAACAACAAAATTATGCGATTAAACCATCGATGTATCGAGGCGGCCGGATTCTAAATACATAAAACGAAAAGATGACTGACTGACTGACTAATCTATCAACGCATAGCTCAAACTACTGGACGGGTCGGACTGAAGGCATGCAGATAGCTACTATGACGTATGCATCAGTACCCGTAGTACAACATTTTACGTCTCACCAAACGAAACCAAATTCGAGAGTCGAAATACTTCTGCGTTACAGTAAAATGGACTTAAACAGCCTTGAATTGAAGTCAAATATTCAATGCCACTGATTTTAATTTCGCAATGTTTCCGCTTGGAGCGCTGGCTGTAGAAGTGTAGACAAACTTGAGCTTTAAAACAAGGCATTTAAGATCCAGTTTACTGTAACGCGGAAGTATTTCGACTCTCGAATTTGGTTTGGTTTGGTGAGACGTAAAATCTTGTACTACGGGTACTGTACGTAACAAAATATATGAGCAAAGATACAATATAATAAATACCTGCGCTGTATATCTGCTCATTTGTTTCACGATCTACGTCTGTAGGTACATAGTAGATACCCGACCCGGGTGCCAATAGGACCTGTTACTAAGCCTCCGCTGTCCGTCCGTCCGTCCGTCCGTCCGTCTGTCAGCGGGTGGTATGTCATCATGAACCGTAATAAATTTTTGAACGTTGAAATTTTTGACAGAGATAATTTTATTAGTCACCATACGAATTGTGGTTCATGAGAAGCTTCAATATTTAATATGTTGACATGTTTGTCGGTAGTTAGGTACAGGTACAGTAGGTAGGTACAGGTACAGTAGGTAGGTATGTGTAAATACTTAAACGAAGATTAACATTCGAGGAGCACGTTTGTTTGTAGATAATTATATCGAGGCAACCGCAATGTTTAACTTGACAGATTACTCTACACTCTACACTCTACACTCTACACTCTACACCGTTAAAATGTACGTTAGGTTAGTACATAATAATTCAATGGTTTAAACCAATTCAATACACAGGCGAAGATGTTGGGGAACAGGTTTCTGTGCAGCTTTGAATAGCGAGCAAAAAGACTAGGCCGCCACCTAATGTTAAGTGATCACCGCCGCCCATAAACACTTGCAGCACCAGAGAAATCGCCCCTGCATTGGAGGCTTTTTAGTAATTTATTGGTCCAACATTTTGCATGACCCCTTAATATTATTATCATCAAAGTTCAGTAGGAACGAGCTGCTTCCATGATCGGTAATGCAAGTGGAAAGAATGATGGTGCAAGTGGTGCAAGTGGTGCAAGGGGTAGTCAAAGTGCACCAGAAAGCAGTGGTGCAGTTGAAAACAAAGACAAAGTGGAATGTGTTGAAACAACTGCTCAGAGCAGTCCCCGTTCAAGATGACATTTATTTCAAATCTCTGCTTTTCGTTCTTATTTTAGTTTAGAGATTAGCGCACCGCTCGCTGTACCTAGACTACCTAGACTACCTAGACTACCTAGACTACCTAGACTACCTAGGTATCAGTAGCGACAGTCGACACCGGCTAGCGACTGCAATCTCTATCGCCACTCGCAACCTTAGCGACACTGATCTTATAACTTATCTCTTTCCTTCTAATCTCAACATTTATATACCTACTTACTATCAGATTTTCATACATTCGTCAAAGTTGGCAACAATATGAGATAAAAAGTAGGTAGGTATGTTAGGAGTTCTGTTTGGTTTTGATAAGATTCGTTCCAGCACCAGCACCAGCACCAGCACCAGCACCAGCAGCCCAGACACAATATTCTGCTAGAGACGCGAGTTGGACGGGAACGGAGCGGAGCAGCCGTCCTTGGACAATACTGCCAGATGTGCCAGACTGACTTGCTACTGACACGCTGTGCCAGACTGACTTGCTACTGACACGCTGTGCCAGACTGACTTGCTACTGCCACGCTGTGCCAGACTGACTTGCTACTGACACGGTATCTCAGACGACAAATGTCATAACTTCAGCATCACCACAATAATAATGTTTAATCGAGCAGCATTACCACAATATGTATTACATGACCATATCATACGCGATCCGGTGTAAGCCAGGGCTCTATCTTAGGACCTCTATTCTTCCTAATCATGATAAACGATCTTCCAGAATCTATAAAATATGCAAAATGCTTGCTATATGCAGATGACCTAAAACTTATATTCGAAATTACTTCTATCGAAGATTGTCTCAAGTTGCAATGCGATCTTACAGCTGTATATCACTGGAGTAAAGCGAACAAAATGGAGTTCAATCGTGACAAATGTTCAGTTATGACCTTTGGTAAAGTTCGGTATCCTTTGATACATGAATATAAAATGGATGGAATCCCTATTCCCAGAGTACAGAACATGAAAGACCTAGGTGTAATTTTTGATAAAAAATTGACCTTCCATGACCATATTAACACCGTAGCAGCTGACTCATTTCGAAGATTAGGATTTGTACTACGCAACTCTCGGGAGTTCCATAGTCCTTTGGTAATACGATTACTATATTACGCCTTAGTCCGAAGCAAGCTCGAAACAAGCACCTGTGTCTGGCATCCGTACGAGGCAAAGTACGGGCTTATATTAGAAAAAGTACAAAAGGCCTTCCTAAGATACCTGTATAAACGTTGCTATGGATATTATCCTTTCCTATACCCAACCAAATTTCTGTTAGGTTGCTTAGGTTTCAACTCCCTGGAGGTCAGACGCATTTGCGACCAACTCAAAATTATGTGTCAAATTTTGCGAGGAGATGTTAATGCTCCAGAACTTCATAACCAACTGTGTCGCATACGTGTCCCTGAATCCAACAGTAATCTTCGTCCACGAAAAAATAAACTTTTCGTGGTCCCACATCATCGCACTGTTGCTAGATCTATGTCACCTATACCCCGTTCATTAGCATCATTCAACGCGCTTTTGGACAATAATGCTCAATGGGACCCATTTAATGATGGGTCTATAATACTGGTTCGGGAGTTACTGAAGTACGCTGAGAGCATTGCATGAATATGTCATTCAATGTTCTCAGCGTACATATTCAAAATTCTTTGATCTTTTATCGTTTTGTATTTTATGTCTTTTTTCTTGTACCTTTATTTGTATTTAAATTTATTATTAATCATCTAGTTAGTGTAAGTGGCACTGCCGTTCTAATTAGATATAAAATAAATAAAATAAAATAAATAAAAAAATAAAAATAAATGACACTTGAGAGTCAGTCATGAGCCTTCAGAAATAAAAAAAGATACTACTGCGCTCATTGAGCCGGCAGGGAGTCCCGTGTCATATCCGGGAGACAGCATCGAGGCCGGGAGCCGCAGCAGAGACAGCTGAAGTCGTCAAACGGCGCAAGTGTGCCTCTCTTATCGAGAGTTACATTTTTATTCCGTTTGCCGTGGTAAGTAAGTAAAGGAAAACATCGTGCGGAAATCTGCATGCCTAAGAGTTCTCATAGGCCAGTGTGGTGGACCATAGCCAAACCTTCTTTCTGAGAGGAGACCTGTCGTCAGTAGTAAGCCGCCGTTGGCATTGCGATTGTACGGGAGCGGTGTGCAGGCTCGACCGTACCAAAGGGGAGATCTCCCATCGAGCGGTTGGTTGTGCTCGGTAGCGCCAGCTGGGCCGACGGTTATGTCTTGAAACTTCTATATATAGTCCAGATTGCAGAAAACTCCGTTAGTGCGATTACTATCGGCGGTACATTTGTTCGGGACTACGTCATCGATTGAACAGCGCCATCTAGTTTCTATTGTGGTAACCGCCACATGATAGTGACTGTACTTGTTTGTACCTGCAGGTGCATAGTCCCAGAGTGCGAGGGCGGGGGGGGCGCGGGCAGCCACTTCGCCAACGCCACCGTCCAGCTGCTGGTGGCGGAGGACGGCTGCCGGCGGTACGCGCCGCTGCGCGCGCACCAGCCGAGCTGCTCGCGAGCCGACTTCCATCCCACCGCCACCGTGAGCTGCGACGCGTTCGTCTACCAGAACATGGACACCATCTATGCCGAGGTAGGTGTTTGTACCTGCAGGTGCATAGTCCCAGAGTGCGAGGGCGGGGGGGGCGCGGGCAGCCACTTCGCCAACGCCACCGTCCAGCTGCTGGTGGCGGAGGACGGCTGCCGGCGGTACGCGCCGCTGCGCGCGCACCAGCCGAGCTGCTCGCGAGCCGACTTCCATCCCACCGCCACCGTGAGCTGCGACGCGTTCGTCTACCAGAACATGGACACCATCTATGCCGAGGTAGGTGTTTGTACCTGCAGGTGCATAGTCCCAGAGTGCGAGGGCGGGGGGGGCGCGGGCAGCCACTTCGCCAACGCCACGTCCAGCTGCTGGTGGCGGAGGACGGCTGCCGGCGGTACGCGCCGCTGCGCGCGCACCAGCCGAGCTGCTCGCGAGCCGACTTCCATCCCACCGCCACCGTGAGCTGCGACGCGTTCGTCTACCAGAACATGGACACCATCTATGCCGAGGTAGGTGTTTGTACCTGCAGGTGCATAGTCCCAGAGTGCGAGGGCGGGGGGGGCGCGGGCAGCCACTTCGCCAACGCCACCGTCCAGCTGCTGGTGGCGGAGGACGGCTGCCGGCGGTACGCGCCGCTGCGCGCGCACCAGCCGAGCTGCTCGCGAGCCGACTTCCATCCCACCGCCACCGTGAGCTGCGACGCGTTCGTCTACCAGAACATGGACACCATCTATGCCGAGGTAGGTGTTTGTACCTGCAGGTGCATAGTCCCAGAGTGCGAGGGCGGGGGGGGCGCGGGCAGCCACTTCGCCAACGCCACCGTCCAGCTGCTGGTGGCGGAGGACGGCTGCCGGCGGTACGCGCCGCTGCGCGCGCACCAGCCGAGCTGCTCGCGAGCCGACTTCCATCCCACCGCCACCGTGAGCTGCGACGCGTTCGTCTACCAGAACATGGACACCATCTATGCCGAGGTAGGTGTTTGTACCTGCAGGTGCATAGTCCCAGAGTGCGAGGGCGGGGGGGGGGCGCGGGCAGCCACTTTGCCAACGCCACCGTCCAGCTGCTGGTGGCGGAGGACGGCTGCCGGCGGTACGCGCCGCTGCGCGCGCACCAGCCGAGCTGCTCGCGAGCCGACTTCCATCCCACCGCCACCGTGAGCTGCGACGCGTTCGTCTACCAGAACATGGACACCATCTATGCCGAGGTAGGTGTTTGTACCTGCAGGTGCATAGTCCCAGAGTGCGAGGGCGGGGGGGCGCGGGCAGCCACTTCGCCAACGCCACCGTCCAGCTGCTGGTGGCGGAGGACGGCTGCCGGCGGTACGCGCCGCTGCGCGCGCACCAGCCGAGCTGCTCGCGAGCCGACTTCCATCCCACCGCCACCGTGAGCTGCGACGCGTTCGTCTACCAGAACATGGACACCATCTATGCCGAGGTAGGTGTTGTACCTGCAGGTGCATAGTCCCAGAGTGCGAGGGCGGGGGGGGCGCGGGCAGCCACTTCGCCAACGCCACCGTCCAGCTGCTGGTGGCGGAGGACGGCTGCCGGCGGTACGCGCCGCTGCGCGCGCACCAGCCGAGCTGCTCGCGAGCCGACTTCCATCCCATTCCGTCCTTTAAAAAACTTGACGCCGTGTGCCCGAGAGGCAGATGGAGGGGGGGCATGTCCTCATGATCTTGTGGTGCCGTCTCCTGACGTGCGGCTAACTGGCCGCTGCCCCTCACCGGCTACATATCGGATGTTTAGTACAATAAGTTGGTGCAAGTGTATAGTGTCAGTTGTTCACCTGTCGGTTCCAGTTCGACATGGCGTGCCGGGAGTGGCAGCGCACCCTGGTGGGCACGCTGCGCAACGCCGCGCTGCCCCTCGCGTTGCTCCTCACCGGCTACATATCGGATGTTTAGTACAATAAGTTGGTGCAAGTGTATGGTGTCAGTTGTTCACCTGTCGGTTCCAGTTCGACATGGCGTGCCGGGAGTGGCAGCGCACCCTGGTGGGCACGCTGCGCAACGCCGCGCTGCCCCTCGCGTTGCTCCTCACCGGCTACATATCGGATGTTTAGTACAATAAGTTGGTGCAAGTGTATGGTGTCAGTTGTTCACCTGTCGGTTCCAGTTCGACATGGCGTGCCGGGAGTGGCAGCGCACCCTGGTGGGCACGCTGCGCAACGCCGCGCTGCCCCTCGCGTTGCTCCTCACCGGCTACATATCGGATGTTTAGTACAATAAGTTGGTGCAAGTGTATAGTGTCAGTTGTTCACCTGTCGGTTCCAGTTCGACATGGCGTGCCGGGAGTGGCAGCGCACCCTGGTGGGCACGCTGCGCAACGCCGCGCTGCCCCTCGCGTTGCTCCTCACCGGCTACATATCGGATGGGTAACCGACATTTTATAAACAACCAACATTATTGTTAACCGTAAATTAAAAATTAATTTCAACCTGAGTCTTTCCCGAATGACCTACTTATGTGCTTATGTGCTTATGTGCTTATGTGTTTATAGCTTAATGAAAAACAGGTATACTTACTCATTTTTTAACCGACTTCAAAAAAAGGAGGAGGTTCTCAATTCGTCGGAATCTTTTTTTTTTGTATACTTTGGTAGTTACAGAGGAAAATATGCTCTAAAAGATAAGTGATCTCCTCGATAAAAAAGTTACGTTTTCTTTAATATGGGATTTCATCCACCAAAATATTGTATTAGTTGACCCTTTTGTGCCGTTGACCTCATTTCGGAGCAAAGAGTATCTGCACGCGTCTAGCTCTGGGACCACAGAGGCTGTCGACATGCTAGGAGTTAGGACTACAAAAGATAGGAAGAAAATTGATTTTATAATAATTTTACCCCCCACTGCAATATCTTTTGTGGTACACAAGGGCATGAGTTACTGGCACTTGCACGACTTAGCCTCAAACGATCGAAGCGCTAAGATGTAGTTACTAGGTAGCCTATTTTTTTTTCTAGGAGGAGGAAAAATCCCTAACGGACTTCTGTCTACAGGATGTCGTCAGGGTGTGTCCGACTCGCACGGACTAAAAGACCTCCCCCTCTCCGAGATCAGCACGGAACCGTATTACATTACTTCGTGCTGACCCTCTGGTTACTCTCTCTCTCCTTTTTTTCTTGCTTTTCTCTGTCTTCCCTTCTCATCATTATGGCCCTCAGCATCTGACCGTATCTGTGCCACTCATCCTCGCTTGACACCATACGGGCTTCCCCATGCTTCCTCGTGTGCCTTTTTCCAAGTCGGTAATGAGTTTTCTGGTCCAGGTCCCTTTGCCTGCTCCCGACCATTCCTTTACCCACTCCTTCAAGGTATCTTCTCGCACTTATAAAAGTGTTTTCTCCTTACTATCGAACAGCTTAGCACGTTCTTTCTTTTACCGGTTTTGTTATAGGGACAAGCCCAGATATCACCAGCACGGCTTCAGTGGAAACTGTTCAATATGCTCCACAAATACCTATAGCAAGTCGCCTTTGGACTGCTTCTAATTTCTTTTTATACAGTTCCACCTTCATAGCTTCACTGAATATTGGTGCCCCGTAAAGAATAATGAAGTGGGCCACTGATGACAACACCCTCATCTTGCTCGCTCTAGGCCCTCCTTTTGTAGGCATAAGTCTGTATAGTACCTCTGTCAGCTTCTGGGCTTTATTGGCTACCTCTTCTATATGTTTTTTGTATTTAACTCTTGTCAAGCCATATTCCCAAATATTTAACGTGCTCTTTTGATGTCACTCTAGCACCTTGAATCAAAAAATTAATAGGATCTAGCCTTCGCCTTCCACAAAACACTATTGCTTTCGTTTTTTCTGGCGCTAGGGCGAGCTGCCTTTCTTGCATCCAGGTGTTTATTCGGTCAAGTGCTGTGTTTGCTCGTGTCATGAGGGTAGCTTCCGTTTTGGCTACTACTACAAGAGCCAAATCATCGGCAAACCCTACCAGTTCTGTGCCTTCTTCCTGTTTTAGCTTAAAAACTCCATCATATAGAATATTCCACAGAGTTGGGTCAAGTATGGATCCTTATGGAACTCTACTAACTTGAATCCTCTCCTCCAAACCCTTACTATCTGTCACTTTAATGAATCGGTTCTCCAGGTAGCTACTAAGCAAGTTTTGAATGTAACCCTCTCTTCCGTATCTCTAAAAAAATCTCCCTCAAAGGAAACTGAGTTGAAAGCGTTTCTCATGTCAAGGCAGATCAGGTCACATAGGTTTCTGGTTTTCTTTGTGCCTTGTCTTGCTTTCATGGCGGTTTCCGTAACTCTCCTTACAGCCATCAGCGTCGACCGACCCTGTCTAAAGCCACATTGATGATCGGAGAGGCCGCCGTGGTCTGGCAGTAGTTGTTCAATCCTGTTGAGAAGGAGTCTCTCCATCAGCTTGCCATAACAGGCAAGCAGGCAGACTGGCCTGTATCCCGTTGGGTCATCTGCTGGTTTTTGGGCTTTCTTAAGTAAGGCCAGACTCGCTATCTTCCAGGCTGCCGGAAGTGTTCCTGAGACAAAGGACATTTCCATTACCTGTTTGATTTTCTCGGGTATAGTCTGCACTGCTAATTTTACTATCTCCGGACACAAAAGATCGGGACCTGGGGCCTTTTTTGGCTTTAGCCCTTCAGTTGCCTTCCTTATCACTTCGTCCGTTATTTCCACCATTTCGGAGGCATTTGCCATGATCCGGCCGAAGTTTCCATGAGACGGGAATAAGTCTCTGACCACAGATTTTATGAGGTCCATGTCCAAACAAGGTGGGTTTTGTCGCAGTTTTCTTGTGACGATTCTGTATCCCAGTCCCCACGTATCCTGGTCTACTTCGTCGCAAAGCACTTTTCACTTCTCTTCCTTTGACTTTGTGATGGCAGGTTGGAGTGCCGTTTTTGCCGTCTCATACTCTTCTTTCACCCGTTGAACATTTTCTGCGCCAGTATAATTCTCCATCGAATATTCCTTACCCTTATTCCACCTTTCCCGAGTGTATATTCTAAGGCGTCTAGTACATTTATCCCTCTTTTGCTTTACCGCCGCATTCCACCAGTAAACAGGCGCCTTCCTAGGCAGCCCCTTTTTTGGCATTGCTCTGTCGCAAGCCAAAAAGGGGCCTGTCTGCCTTCGTGGTCTCCAACACTAGCTCCTCAGGTGTGCTGATCTCATTTTCTTTTCCCTTACGGACGCTCTCCTGTATCTTCTGGTCTAACTTATTCAGTCTCCATCCTGGCCGCTGCTGCATTGGCGGTTTCCATGCATCTTGGGATATGTGGAATTTTATGTACCGGTGACCGCTAAGGCTATCCTCGTCCAGGACCTGCCATTCCGTAATTCGCTGCGCCAGACCTGAACTTGCAAATGTTATGTCTGGCGTGGAATTCTTTGCGCCTCTTTGGAATGTCGGGGCAACCCCCACGTTCACCGTTACCAAATCCGCACTAGCAAGCATTTCCATGATACGGCGACCTCTAGCATTTTCTGCCTTACTTGACCAGACTTTTGACGCCACGTTAAAGTCTCCGGCTACTAGGATGTCACCACGTTGTGACATACTTTCGAAAAGCTCATTTACATCGTGCTCAAACTTTTCAAAGCTGTAATTTTTTGCTCCGATCCTGGCCTGGACGTCCCGTGGAGATATGCTCGTACTCGAGACACCTGTAACATCTATTCTTTTTCATCATAAGCCCAACTGGCACTCTCATCCATCCTATTTTTAGCCTATAGCACAGCCTGAAAAGCCTACATAAGAGTTGCTTGCTGTTGTCAGTTGGGGTCGACGCACCGCGCTCTGCACGCTGTCGTCGTGCGCAGGCGCGCTGGGCCTCGTCAAGTCGCTGATGCCGCACTACCGCGCCTACCTCGCGCTGGAGTTCCTCGAGGCCGCGCTGGGGTACGGCTTCAACAGCGCCGCCTATGTCATGAGTATGTTGTCAGTTGATTGGGGTCGACGCACCGCTCTCTGCACAGCATAGCTGTGTCATCAGTGTTGTGTGGGAGCGGCGGTGTGCAGGCTCGACCGTACCAAAGGGATATCTCTCACCGAGCGGTTGGTTATGCTCGGTAGCGCCAGCTGGTTGTATCTTGAAACTTCTTAGATATATAATCTAGATTGCAGAAAACTCCGTTAGTGTGAGTACATGAAATGTTATCGATTGAATAGCGCCATCTAGTTGCATCTGTGGTAACCGCCACATTGACTGCATTATTATTTTTCAGGACCTATGCATTTCTTCATGAATTTTCGACTATTTCCCTCGTACGTCCAGCTCTAAGCCTGAAAACATGGTTGTGCTGGTTTCAGTGGTGGAGCTGGCGCGTCCCTCCCTCCGCGTGGCCTTCGCGTCGGCCACGGGCGTGGGCTACGGGCTGGGCGGCGTGCTGTTCGCGCTGCTGGCGCGCCGTGTGCGCCACTGGCGGCTCCTGCTGCGCGTCGTGCACGCGCCCGCACTGCTGCTGCCGCTGTACGGGCTGCTGCTGCACGAGAGTGCGCGCTGGCTGCACGTGAGCGGGCGCCGCGCGCAGGCCGTGCGGAACATATGCAAGGCGGCGCGCTGGAACAAGGTCAATGACCAACATCATCTGACATTGCTGGAGTGAAAGAGAGCAGTAGTCTTGGCTCTCTTCTACTCCAGCATTGTCAGACGAAGTTGGAATAAGCAACCTCTGAAATGAATTCTAGAAGCTGGAATGGCTGCGGTCGGTAACATCATCTATGTTGGCTAAGGTTTCTGAGTATCCCAGTGGAAGCTCTTCGAACAATTCGTCCTTCCCTGTTCTGTCGCCACAATACAAGCTAAGTATCTAGGTATGCCTTTCGTCAAAATCGATCAACGGATGGGCCGTTAAAAGGTGACAGACACTCCTTTAGCATTAAATGTGCAGGATACTTTTTATTTCATTTGATGAACCCTCGACTGCAACCTCACAGGTCGGTAACTAGCTATGGTTGAAGCCATTTTTTTTTAATTTATAGACTAGCGCTTGGCTGCAAACAGACCTGGTGGCAAGTGATGATGCAGCCTAAGATGGAGCGAGCTTGCCTTGAAGATGCCTATTCACTCTTGTCTTGAAGGTATCCATATTGTAAGTCGACCCTATATTATATACCCTAACACCAAACCAGATCCAAGTCAAGTAGATATTAAAAAATAAAATGAACCTCCTCTTTCCACAGCGCTAACCACTGTGCCATTGTGCCAGGGACATCGTCAAAACCTGCCAAGAGCGATTACCACTGTGCCAGGTTTACACAGCGCTAACCACTGTGCCGTTGTGCCAGGGACATCGTCAAAACCTGCCAAGAGCGATTACCACTGTGCCAGGTTTACACAGCGCTAACCACTGTGCCGTTGTGCCAGGGACATCGTCAAAACCTGCCAAGAGCGATTACCACTGTGCCAGGTTTACACAGCGCTAACCACTGTGCCGTTGTGCCAGGGACATCGTCAAAACCTGCCAAGAGCGATTACCACTGTGCCAGGTTTACACAGCGCTAACCACTGTGCCGTTGTGCCAGGGACATCGTCAAAACCTGCCAAGAGCGATTACCACTGTGCCAGGTTTACACAGCGCTAACCACTGTGCCGTTGTGCCAGGGACATCGTCAAAACCTGCCAAGAGCGATTACCAAAACATTGTATTTCAACCAGCTGCAGCCTCGGGCACATACAGATCGATCAACTGATAATATAAATTGCACGCTGTGCTGGCAATACTTGGTGACTCCTAAATTCTACCCTCACATGGGCGACCTTATAGGTGGTGTACCCTCACATGGGCGACCTTATAGGTGGTGTACCCTCACATGGGCGACCTTACAGGTGGTGTACCCACTAACATTATTCACACTATTATCATAATAGAAACCCGTACTCTTCAGGTCACAATCCACGAAGATCTACTGGCAGAAATCGGTAAAGATACAAAATCGGAAGAAGTGAAGCCCAAAAGCAACCCCTGGTTGAGCCTCATAAGGTCGCGGCCGCTGATGCTGCGGCTGGGCGTCTGCTGCTGGTGCTGGGTGGCCGTGTCCTTCGTGTACTACGGCCTCACCATCAACTCGGTGGCGCTGTCGGGCGACAAGCACACCAACTTCGCGCTCAACATGGCCATGGAGATCGTCGCCTCGCTGCTCATCATGATGGCTCTCGAACGCTTCGGACGGAAGCGGAGCATCTTCGCGGCGTTCGTCGTCTGCGGCATCGCTTGCATCATTCCCTACTTTATTTGTAAGTTTGTACAAACGCTTTGTTGACGATGTTGCCCGCCTGCGGTCCTGACATGGCCCTTTTGATTCTCCGTACTCCGGACCTTGGACACAATCATAAATACACGTTTTATAGGTGGTGCAGCTGACAGCAGTCATGTCACAGTGTATTTATAGGTGGTGCTGTTGTGAACACAACAACTATATAAACAAACAGATCATAGACAAGGCACTGGGTCTGTGGTCTACTCAAAAGACATTGACAGTGACAGTGATACGACATATGTGACAGCCTGACATTAGGCAGGAAACGGACTAACAGGCTTCAGATGAATTCAGCACGTAACTTTAACGGACTTTTACATTACATCGATTTCAACACACAAGTTAATAAAGGAAAACTCAAGATTCCACAAACCCAATTGCGACAGCCAAGAAGAACGAAGGTTCGAAACTTACCAGCGCCTAACCAACAGCCCAAGGTACAAACAGGTGCAGCTGACAGCAGTCATGTCACAGTGTATTTATAGGTGGTGCAGCTGACAGCAGTCATGTCACAGTGTATTTATAGGTGGTGCAGCTGACAGCAGTCATGTATAGTTCTATTATCATCATTCATCCAAGGGTACATCTATAGTTCTATTATCATCATTCATCCAAGGGTACATCTATAGTTCTATTATCATCATTCATCCAAGGGTACATCGATAGTTCTATTATCATCATTCATCCAAGGGTACATCGATAGTTCTATTATCATCATTCATCCAAGGGTACATCGATAGTTCTATTATCATCATTCATCCAAGGGTACATCGATAGTTCTATTATCATCATTCATCCAAGGGTAGGTACATCGATAGTTCTATTATCATCATTCATCCAAGGGTACATCGATAGTTCTATTATCATCATTCATCCAAGGGTACATCGATAGTTCTATTATCATCATTCATCCAAGGGTACATCGATAGTTCTATTATCATCATTCATCCAAGGGTACATCGATAGTTCTATTATCATCATTCATCCAAGGGTAGGTACATCGATAGTTCTATTATCATCATTCATCCAAGGGTACATCGATAGTTCTATTATCATCATTCATCCAAGGGTACATCGATAGTTCTATTATCATCATTCATCCAAGGGTACATCGATAGTTCTATTATCATCATTCATCCAAGGGTACATCGATAGTTCTGTTATCATCATTCATCCAAGGGTACATCGATAGTTCTATTATCATCAACATCTAAAATTAATCGTCAAACCTAAAGAGTTGAAACCTCTTAATGGAGTGTATGCGTAAGGATCTAGGAGCATTTCATATTCCAAAAAATCCCGACAATTATGTGTATAAAGGGTTCATGACCCTCCGCAATGTCCAAGGCAATGAGCTACATGACGCAGAGACATGACCCTCCGCAATGAGCTATATGACGCTGAGACAGAATACGTCTGATTTTATGAGCATATCAATTGTGTATGTAGGAATGTAGGTACCTAGGGAGATGATTGAGCTGTGAGAAAAATGTACATAGATTGGATGTCGCAGTAGGTGTAGGTGTGGTGTAGGTAAACGGTAACCCGAGGGAGGGAGGGAGGGAGGGAGGGAGGAGGCAACCTCCCTCTTTTAGTAAATCTGCCCTCGTGAAAGCCGAGCGCCGAAAGTGCAATACTGATAACAACTGAAATCTGATTGAATGACAAGAAAACTGGCAAAATTTAGGACTGGGCACGAAGTCTGTGCTACAGACTAACATATTTTATTTCCAATAACTAACACTTAATTTTGGCCGCGATTTAGGATAAAAGTGCGCTGCGATAAGGAAAAGTTTGAAATATTTAACACTTGTAATTAGGACATCACGTCTGAGTGTTACTGAATCTGTTATTGTAACGACTGCAGCCGGAGAGTGCCTGTCTAGTGTCTACTGTCGCCCTCGGGCTCCTCCCACACGAGTCGGTTTGTGTGCAGCGCACGCGGGCACGGGGCTGGGCACGTTCTTCGTGGGCAAGCTGGCCATCACGTTCGCGTTCAACTCGCTGTACGTGTACACGGCCGAGCTGTTCCCCACGGACGCGCGCTCGTCCGCGCTGGGCGCCGCCTCGCTGGTCGGCCGCCTCGGCTCCGTGCTGGCGCCGCAGACGCCGCTGCTGGTAAGTTGCTTGCCTAATGCGAGTTGCGACTGCATCTTCGTCTTCTAGTGCCTCTCCATTACTGAAGGTCAGCAGTCACTCTCCTTGTCCATGGCTAGGCGGAATAGTTCTCCGACTGTTTCTATGCCAGTCCACTCCCTGATGTTACGTAGCCATGACTTTTTCCTTCTTCCCACCCCTCTTTTCCCAGCTATTTTACCCATCATGATTGTCTGCAGCAGGCGGTACCTATCGTGTCGCAAAATATGGCCCAGGTACGAGATCTTACGCTGCTTGATGGTTTTAACTAACTCGGTCTTTTTCTGCATCCGGGTAAGAACCTCAGCGTTGGACACCTTATCCGTCATTTTATTTCGAAGGCTTCGATCTTTTTCCGCAAGTCCGCCACTGTGGTCCATGCCTCATAACCATATAGAACTACGGGCCAAAAGTAGCATTGTAGGAGTCTGATACAGAGTTTTAGAGAAAGTTGGTGACCACAAAGAACTTTCTTCATCTTCATAAAAGATGTGCGAGCAATTTCAATGCGAACCTGGATGTCAGTGTCACTTTTCCACGAGTCTGTTAGCCATGACCCAAGATATTTGTATTTGTCAACTCTCTCCAAGATGTTTTGTCCGATTTGTATTTGTGACGGCAACTGTGGCTTCCTTGAAACAACCATATTATACTTACTTTGTTTTTGATACATTCATGTTCAACGCTACCCTGTTACTGTAATCGTTTACTCTATTAATTACTATTACAGTATCGTCAGCATAACGTACATTATTAATCACTTGCCCATCAACAAAAATTCCTAATGCGATATCTTCTAGAGCATCTTTGATAACGTGTTCCGAATATAAGTTAAATAGTAGGGGCGATAGATTGCATCCTTCTCGCACGCCTTTTTCATTTTTAATGGCGTCTGTTTCTTCACCGTATACCTACCCTGACTGTTGCAGTTTGCTCCCAATACAGGTTCATGATGGTACGTATGTCTTTAGTGTCAATGCCTATATCTATAAGTTTCATAAGTAGGTATCTCGTGTTGAACACGGTCAAAGGCTTTTTCGTAATCGATAAAGCACAAGAACACGTCTTGTTGCATAATCTCTGCATTTCTGAACCAGTACATTGAGCGCAAACTGTGCCTCCCTAGTTCCCATGCCTGCTCGGAATCCAAATTGGTTGTCACTAGTGCGACTGCATAGAGAACCACAACCTTCCTGGCAATACAGCTGCGTGTGGTGGAGCGGGTCGCCACAAACACTTGGTCGTTGCAGCTGCAGCACTGCGTGCGTACCACTAAATAGATGGTTCCACCTGCAGTTTGAGGCCTGTGTTGCTTTTGCCCGCGTGTGTACCGAGTGGCGTCTGTTTGCAGAGCGTGTACGTGCAGGCGCTGCTGTACGGCGGCTGCGCGGTGTCCGCGGCGCTGCTGCTGCTGCTGGCGCCGGAGACGCACCGCGCGCCGCTCCCGCAGCTCGCCGCGCACGCGGAGACCCTGGCGGCGCCGCCGCCCGGCTCCACCGACTTGTAGCGCCAGTAGTACATGTGGCGGCTTTGACTGATCGACGGGTTCTCGTCAATACAACAATCTATCCGTGTTAGCAAGCGATGGTGGATCGGGAGAGTAAGACGGTGCCCCTACTTGCAGGAGATAGGAACGACAGAGACAACGCTCTACGAAGCCGCTATCTCACTCTAAAGGCCGATGTACAATATTTCCTGCCGGCTCCTGCATGTCCCACACCTACTCGATGTGGGAGGGAGTGTCCACTGACGACAACGGTGATATCATTTCTACCACATTTACTACTCGGTGATATAATTTCTACCACATTTACTACTCGGTGATATAATTTCTACCACATTTACTACTCGGTGATATAATTTCTACCACATACTAGTCGGTGATTGCTACCTACGATGTGTATGTATATCGATTGTCCTCTAGATAATATCACTACCTATAGATTTATGAGTACTAAGTAGTATAATAGCCGACAAATAATATTCTAGACTAGACACCCAGCATCGTCTTAGGTCCTGATATTATTATAGCTATGCAAAGCTGAGGTCAAGTGGCGAAGACGACACGTAGGTAACTATAGGTACTTCATATTATTGTTCATACTTAGAATGGCGAGATGGTGGTGACCAAGACGTGGTCACCACCATCTCGCCATTACAGACATGCGCCTGTGCCGCTCGCCGCCACTGCCGCCACTGCCAGTGCTGGCGTGGGAGGCGTGGTTATCAGCTCCTTTCGTTTAGCAGCTAAGTAGGCAGGGACCTCCAAGGTACGCCTGTACTCAGTCGAATATCAAAGTCTCCCCTGAGGGACTACCTTGACTGATAGAGCCGAGAGCAGCCCTCGTCCTGAACATTATCTCTAACTTGAAATACTTTAGACTGTTAAAATAGGTTGGTAGGTAACTAGGTACCAGGTACTTACCTAATGATACTAGGTACCAGGTACTTACCTAATGATACTAGGTACCAGGTACTTACCTAATGATACTAGGTACCAGGTACTTACCTAATGATACTAGGTACCAGGTACTTACCTAATAATACTAGGTACCAGGTACTTACCTAATGATACTAGGTACCAGGTACTTACCTAATGATACTAGGTACCAGGTACTTACCTAATGATACTAGGTACCAGGTACTTACCTAATGATACTAGGTACCAGGTACTTACCTAATGATACTAGGTACCAGGTACTTACCTAATGATACTAGGTACCAGGTACTTACCTAATGATACTAGGTACCAGGTACTTACCTAATGATGCTAGTAAATGAAGTAGACACAGTACTTCAATGATGTGTGGCAGTAGGTATATACAGGGTTACAGGAAAAGAGGACACGATCCCGTTAGGGGGTTATAGTACAGGACATTAGCTATCAAACGACCCCTAAAGTGCTTATGCGAAAGTGTATCGTTTTCGAGTTATTCATTTTTTTATTTTTTTCTTGATAAAGGGGTGTTTGCCACTTTGAAAATTAATAAAAAAAAAGGAACAATGTATTTCATCAGATTTTTTTTTATTTCTTGCTAGTACATATCCTTGTTAATAAACAGTTACAAAACAAGAAAAATCTTCAAGCATTTCAAAATTACAGCCCAAAAATTGTACAAGTTTTCGATTTTTAAATTTAATTCTTTGAACAACTTGCAAATTTTCTGTAAAAATTACTATGGCACTTATCCTGCGGACTATTTTAAAAACATCTACGTTTCGATAGCTACCCATTAGTACAAAAAAATCATAAAATCAAGAAAAAATTACACAATAAAGAGACCAGGTAGAAAATTCTAACAAATGCTATTGCCAAAGAATTAAATCAGAATCAATGTAAAAACGAGTTTAATGCAAAATCGTCAAAGATTATTTTTCAATGAGGTCAAAAGGTAATATAAAATCAGTCAAGTGCGAGTCGGGCTCGCACACGAAGGGTTCCGTACCATCGTACAAGAAATATCACTTTTTAATTTTTTTATTTTTATGGTGGCCATTTTGTAATTTTTAGTATTTGTTGTTATAGCGGCCATAAAAATACACATTTTGTGAAGTTTTGAAAGTTTGACATTTTGAAACAGCTATAGATATGGTTAATTGTATTTACCTTTGTATATTATAAAGCTAAGTTAGGGTTTGCTACAAAATAATAAACATTTACAAAGACTTCATGTTTTATTACTTATATTAATTCCTAAACACAGTTGCAGTGAACACAATACTTTTGTATGTTCAGCGTGTTTGCACAACTTTTGCACGCGCGTCGCACGGACGCACAAGTGCATTGCGCGTGTATGCAAGTGGCAGAGCAACAGCACAACACTGCCCGGTGCCCGGTGCCCGGTGCCCCGTGCCCGGTGCCCGGTGCCCGGTGCCCGGTGCCCGGTGCGACACGGTAGGCTGTGGGCTGCACACACACTCACACTCACTCACTTCCATCTCAATCAGTCTAATCTATACATATCTACTTGGGTACTACAGACAAACACAGTTCACCAATTATAGTATGCAAAGATAGGCATTTCATAAAAAATGCCAGCTTCTAAAAATGTAAAATTACAGTAGCAGAATATAATATTGTACATCGACTTTTAAAAGAGATAGCGTTGTCTCTGTCGTTGAGACCGACGAAACGTCACATAGGTATGAGTGACAGAGACAACGCTCTACGAAGCCGAAATGTCATTGTAAAGGCCGATGTACAATACTTAAAATATTTTTATAACAATAAAGAAAACTTTTATTTGATCATTATTATATTTTTTTTACTTATTAGTTTAATTATATAGATTGATTTAATTAGTTTTTCAGATTTATTTAATTGTAGTGTTCATTGAAGTGTAATGATCAAATAAAAGTTTTCTTTCTTTCTTTGGCAGAGGGTTGCCACGACACTAGTGTCTGACAATACATGACGTGATTTCTAATACTATTCTGAAGAAAATATAAAAAAATTGACTTTATACTTTGACGTAGAATTTTTTACACCTTTATTACCTGTTATCTCCCAAAGCCACCATGATCCAAACTTTATACTCGCTGATCGTTCCTCCCTGTGTTGGGGACAATACGCAGAAAAACTTTCAGCTTTTATATAATAACGAAGGTGTGGCACGCGCCAGCGACAGCGGCGGTCACGCGGGCTGGTCAGCGGCGTGTAGCGGCTGCAGCTCCCGCGCGGGCGGCGCGGCGGGCGGCGGCGGCGGCGCGGGCGGCGCCAGGCGCGAGTACACCACGCGCAGCGCTAGCAGCGCCGCGAACGTCAGCACGGCCGTCGCGCTGAAGGTGGCGAGCGGGCCGCGCCGCGCGTACAC
This sequence comes from Maniola hyperantus, assembly GCF_902806685.2. Taxonomy (NCBI): domain Eukaryota; kingdom Metazoa; phylum Arthropoda; class Insecta; order Lepidoptera; family Nymphalidae; genus Maniola; species Maniola hyperantus. Next base: position 15,166,495 of record NC_048546.1, read on the forward strand.
CGCCGCCACGAACACGGGCCCCAGCGCGCGCGACACGCAGCCCGCGCCCGTCAGCACGCCCATCCACACGCCCTGCGGCCGCGGGCCCAGCACCTGCCGTCACAAGGCTCGCTCGATCACGTGCTCCGATCCCCTTTCATCTCATACGAGTGACAGAGATGTAAGAGTTTACGACCGCAGTGCTGTGCGAACTAAATTTCATTTTATTGCGTCGTGATAGATACCACAGCTCTCCCTCTCTATGCAATCTTACACCAAAAATTTTACACGAGAGCCATCGAAGAGGCGACGTAGGTATGTTTCTCAGATCACGTGACCGAGCCAGCCCGTTCTGGTACCTACTCCCGGGCAGAACATCAAACTTGAAGGATTTTAAAATGCGAGAACTTTTAAGGCGGCAAATTTCCTTGAAAGAGTATTAAAGATTACAGAAAACAGAGTATTTAGAAATAAACATTAGTTCTTCAAAAACTCCACACGCGTCCCATAAATAATTTTCAACTATTGAGAGTTTACAAAGTTAACCCAAATCCCTCAGTTGGCGTCACAATTTATGACCAATGAAATACTACTATGCTACAATTGTTTATGGCCAGTTCACGGTATAATTTAATGCAGACATAATGTAACTATGCATGAATGCAGAAGAAAACATCATACACTATTACACAAAAATAAACCGAAGCATGCAGCATTCAGCCGGTTTCCAAGAGAACTCACCTTAGAGAATATAGTCTGTATGAGGGTGACTCCCAACGGGTACCCTATAGACACGCACAAGTACCCCAGCAGGAACTGCACGAGGGTGAGGCCGCGGGAGGTCGCACACCAGGGCTGGGAGTGTTGAGGACACCCGCCGCCGGCCTCTGCGTCCGTGCCGAGCGCTTCGGACGCCAGCGGCGGCGGGCCCGGCCCCCACGGGATGCACAGCAGGGACGCCATGCCCGTCAGCAGGAAGCCGCCCCACAGCAGCAGAGCTCTGCAACACGACCGGACAACGATACAGTAAGATGCGTGCAAGTCACCTTACCTTAAAATGAAAAGGGATCTCCTAGACAAGCGCGCTCCGCCACACCCACTCGCCAGCAGCCGAGTGCTAGTCTCTACATAGTATAAAATAAAGTCGCTTCCCGCGTCTGTATGTATGTATGCACGCGTAGATCTTTTGAACTACGCAACGGATTTTAATGCAGTTTTGATAGAGTGATAGCAAGGTTTATAGGTATAGTTTAATTCTTAAAAATTAGAGATCCCTAGAGAAATATGTCTATAAAAATCAATTGTACATATTTAATTAGATAAATTAAGATATCTAATATTAGTTTTACCGCGCGGCATCTGTGTGCATATCGTCCATTGACGCAACGCACACACGCGTGCCAGCTGATCGGGGAACCGGCCCCCGCCGCGGCGCGCCGCAGCCCCCGCCGCGGCGCGCTGCGGCCGAGGGCCCGCCTGGTGGCTTCCAACACCGTCCCTGTGTCCACGTCTGTCGATAGCGCGAAAACATATGCATATTGGAGTGTCGATATTGAACGAGTTCTTACTGTCGTAGACTCCGTGAAAAGAAACGTATGAAGAAAGTATTTACTCTATGGAACGTAGTCATCTTTATTTTAGTTGTCAGAGTTGGATTTTGACACACATTTTGTGGTTGTTCACAATTCTCTCTCGCGTTAAATTAATTAAGTATCAGATTATAGCTTAGCTAATTTTTATTATTTGAGATAGGTAGGTAGTTTCTTAATCGTGATATTTAATTCGGTGATTGTGATATAGTTAGAACAGTAATTGTTCGATGCTAATGTACATTGTGTTAAATCTAGTGCCATGCGGTGACTTTGTCTGCAAGGCACTATTAATAATGTTCGCGTAGTTGTTTGACGAATATGCAATATTATTTATTGGTGAATATTAGAGTAATTCGTGAGTTAACGTTTGGCTCAGTGGATAGATTATTATAAGGACATCCGTTAAGGTTATTTCTGCAAACGCTAGTAATTTAGAGTGTAATTGGAGATATACCGGCAGTTGAGATAATGATTAGTTTGAAGTGATAGTTTAGTGTGATAGTAACTTGAAGTTAACTTTGATAGTACCCGCTTTAGAATCGTATAACCCGGTTGGTAAAGAATCATTGATGACTCTCGTGTAATGTTGAAATGGATTAGACAATGAGTTGCCCATGAGATCGAATAGCTTACATTCTACCTGGTTTCTGTTGTGATCGCTTATTTGGGTGGATAGTAGTCGTGGCGCGTCACGCGTGTGGCGCACGATGCTATGGTGTTCTGTATGCAGATGTGCACGGAGTGGAGAAGGTAGAGCTATTGCGATATTCTGAATTAGTAATGAGAAGTCAATTATAAGATCGGTGGCCCTACCGCGGTTGTTTGACAGCTACAATGTCACGATCGCAATCATCTCTGATTGGGTAATGCTCGCTCACTATTGGCCACAATGCATTGTTGCTCATTGTTGCAACAAGAATCGCACAAATTCAGCCAATCAGAACAATTGAGATTGTAATAATGATTGATGCAGGTTTTAGACAATCGCCCTACTGGTTTAGATCGTAAGAGAGTCAATGCAATGATCCTTTTAAGAGCGTTCATGAAGTTGTGATTGATTACCGTGAGATGATTAGATAACGGAATAGGTCATTATTTGATTGAGAGGTTGCAATAGCAATTGTGCCCTAATCACATAACGCGATGATAATGCGATGATGACGATGACGATGACACCGGTCCTGACTCGTCTGTTCCGTCTGTCTTACTCCTCCGGCACAGTTCCATCTTCGTGGAAGACTGCCTTAGTTCACCCTATTCCGAAGAAAGGCAATCATTCGGACTCCTCAAATTATCGACCTATCGCGATTACCTCCCTCCTGTCCAAAGTCATGGAGCAAATCATAAACGCCCAGCTGCTGGGATATCTTGAGGAGCACCAGCTGATCAGTGATCGTCAATACGGTTTTCGCCACGGCCGATCAGCTGGTGATCTTCTTATTTATCTCACGCACCGCTGGGCGGAAGCCATTGACAGCAAGGGAGAGGCTCTGGCGGTCAGTCTTGATATTGCAAAAGCCTTTGATAGGGTTTGGCATGAGGCACTTCTATCGAAACTACCATCTTACGGACTACCAGTGAAGCTGTGTAATTGGGTCGCCAGTTTCCTTGACGGTCGCAGCATCAAGGTCGCTGTCGACGGTTTTTGCTCGGAACTCAAACCCATCAATGCTGGCGTCCCTCAGGGCTCGGTGCTATCGCCCACACTGTTCATCCTGCATATCAATGACATGTTGCATCACAACAACATCCATTGCTATGCGGATGACAGTACGGGTGATGCCCTGTACAAAGGACATACACAGCTTTCTCGCGCAGTGCTGGAGGAGTGTAGAGCCAAACTTGTGTCTGACATAGAAACCTGCCTAGGTAAAGTGTCAGAATGGGGCGCACAAAACCTAGTGCAATTTAACCCAACTAAAACACAGGTTTGCGCGTTTTCCGCCAAGAAGTCCCCTTTTACACTGCCTCTTCTCTTTCAGAGCACTCCCCTCACACCTTCCAACAGCATTGGGATCCTTGGAGTCCACATTTCGAGCGAGGTTCAATTCCGCGATCATTTGGAAAGCAAGGCCAAATTAGCCTCCAAAAAGCTTGGGGTGCTCAACAGAGCAAAGCGGTACTTCGCGCCCGAGCATAGGCTCCTACTCTATAAGGCGCAAGTCCGCCCTCACATGGAGTACTGCTCACACCTTTGGGCTGGAGCACCCCAGTACCAACTCCTTCCATTTGATCGGATCCAAAGGCGGGCTGTTCGACTTGTGGACGATCCCAAACTAACCGGCTCGTTGGAAAGCCTGGAGCACCGCAGAGACGTTAGCTCTCTATGCGTGTTCTATCGCCTGTAGAATGGGGAGTGCTCTGAAGAGCTTTTTGACCTCATTCCACCCTCTTTTTTCTACAACCGCACCGCGCGCCACCGTAAGGAATTTCACCCTCACCATCTGAGTGTCTGGTGCACTTCGACCGTCCGCTGCGCCAGATCCTTCTTTCCACGCACGTGCAAACTGTGGAACCAACTCCCATCGGCGGTGTTCCCACTAGATTATAACATGGGGTTATTCAAGGGGCGGACCAACAAATTCCTAAAAGGCCGGCAACGCATCGGCGGCTCCTCTGGTGCTGCAAATGTTCATGGGCGGCGGTAATCACTTAACATCAGGTGACCCGCCTGCTCGCTTGCTCGCTATATCTATTAAAAAAAAAAAAAAAAAAAAAAAAAAACGATGATGATGATGATGATGCGATGATGAAGATTTACCTACGTTACGTTACGCTAGTGGTTTTTAACCGACTTAATGTAATAGCTTAGTAAACAGTAGATTTTTAACCAGTCATAGCATAATTCCATGGGGCCACTAAAAATTGTGAAATAAAATTTTTTTACAAAAAAAATAAAAACCGACTTCGATACACAAACACTAAAAATTGAAAAATAAATTAATTTATTACCGAATATATTATGTATACAAGAGTTAATATAGTTCCATAATAATATTTTTTGGGGTCGGTGCCAATGAGGTGCCATTGTGGAGTCTCATAATAATATGAAGTCTAGACGATTCGCGCAGCTAAAGCTAATTGGCACCGGCACCAAAAAGTATTATTATGGAACTATATTAACTCTTGTATACATAATATATTCGGTAATAAATTAAATTATTTTTAAATTTTTAGTGTTTGTGTATCGAAGTCGGTTTTTACTTTTTTTGTAAAAAAAATTTCACGTGTGATAAGTGAGTATTACAATGATTGTAATTGAAGGTAGCTCATGTCATTGCATAACAAAAGAATATAGTTAGTTCAAATACAAGTGGCCTGATTAATTTAGGGAAAGTGTCCTGACTGATCCAATAAGTTGTTTGCAGTACTGAGAACTATTTGTAAAGAACATGGATTAAAGTACCTACTTATTAATTACTACCTTCTGATGTCGGCTAAAGATCAATAATAATTATCGGCCATCCTTCTGTTTCTCCGACATGCACGTAATTTTAAATTATTAAGTACGTTACTTCGCGAGACTGTAATTGCTTTAATAGTGCCATTTAAACCGATTGAGTGCTGGAGCCTGTCTTCTGATTGTTGGGGAACATCTTGGTCTTCCTACACCACCATCAACAACCCCAAAATAATATGAAATATCGTAAGATTAAAACTAGCGCGCAACAAAACGAGACGTTGCCGTGGCGCGGCGCGCGGCGCGCTGTCAGTGAGGAGATTAGGTATAGACCTAATCTGACACCACGTTAGTGTCTACGTGGCACCCATGCGAAGCCGGGGCGGGTAGTAGCGTAGTAGAGTAGTACAAACGTGCACCTCTCCTCGAAGAGCCTGGTGAGCGGCGCGATGAGCGCGAACACGACGCAGGCGATGAGCGCGCCGGCGCTCATGAGCGCGCCCATGTACTCCAGCGCCTGGCGCTTGCTCCACGCGAACTGGTCCATGGTGAGCGACGTGGCCAGCGTCTCCAGCAGCACGAAGTTGAACACCAGCACGAAGAACGCGCCCACCAGCATCCAGCTGCTCACGTAGTCCGGCGCCATCGCCCGCAGCGCCTCCTTCTCTGCAGAACACAGATACACTTCAGTACACGACTGTGTGATGTTCGGGACTCGGGCCTCGGCTCGGGGCTCACCGGTCCGCTTCCCGTGCACGAGCATGGCCTCGCGCGCGGCGATCTTGCGCTCCGTGAAGCAGCACGGCAGGAACAGCAGGAAGTTGAGCAGGCCCAGCAGCGCGTTGGTCCAGCCGGCCGCCGTGTACATGTCGAGGCGCAGCGGCGGCCGCGCGGCGCCGGGCGGCGCGTAGGGCGCGCCGGGGCCCAGCGGCGCCGCCGCGGCCTGCAGCGCCGGCCCCACCACGAAGCCCAGCACCTGCGCCAGCGACGCGGCCGCCACGGCGCGCGTGCGCTCGCGCGCCAGCGTCGCGGCCGACAGGTACGCGCGCGCCACGGCCACGTTGGCCGAGCTGACGCCCACCAGCGCGCGCGCTGCCAGCATCCAGTGCTGCGCGTGCGGCCGCGCCAGGTGCAGCTGCGCGTAAAGCACCGACGCCAGCACGAACAGCGCCAGCGTGGCCAGCATGGGTGCGCGCGCGCTGCCCGCGCGGTTGGCCCACAGCCCCAGCAGCGGCGACGCGGCCAGCTGCCCCAGCGGACTGGCGCCCACGGCCAGCCCTAGGGCCTCCTTGCTCGAGCCGGGCTGCAGCTGCAACCACCGAAATATGGATCGGTTAAGCTGGGACCGTGATCGTGGACCATCAGTGGGTGCTTGAGGAAGGATCCGGACCGCGGGGCACGCGGGGCACGCGGGGATCTGCGTTTTGTGCACGTCTGCCCCAGAAAGGGGAGAAAGACTAATTAGGGACAAGGAAAGGATAGAAAGAATTTGTAGGGAGTCAAGAAGGCGCCAAGCGAAAGAGCCACCGAGCAAGTACCGACCGGCGCCCTCGCGCGCTCGGCCCATATAACCGCGAGGTTGGTTGGTGGCCATGGGAGGTGCCGCTGTATCCTGCCACCTCCGACGACGACGACGACTCTTAAGTTTAGCCAACAGTCGTTAATCCAACAAATACCTAAGGCGTTTAAAAAAGGAATTTTGTTGTGGGAAACGTATCCTAAGGCTTCCTGCGAGGGCGCCACCACTTTCCCTCTCACAGCGTGACAACCGTAGAGCGGCACTCGCGATTGTATCTAGCTGTACTTGTATTTCGCTCGACCACAGCTGTGTCGCTGTGTCGCTGTGTCGCTGTGTCGTTGTGATGGCAGCGCACCGGATCGGGAGCGGGCTGGTCAGCGTCTTATGAGTTCCCAAACGATTGAGTGTGAATCGTTGGGAACCTACCGGCGTGTTCGCCCGTCACCGCTCTGTATGTGATGTAGAGCCTAGCAGTCGTCGTAACCTTCGCCAATTGGCAGAGGGCGCCGCGGACGAGCGAGGTTGACGCTGAGGGCGCTGAGGGCGCTGAGGGCGCTGAGGTGCGAGGGTGCTTCCTTACTTGCTATCTGTTTGTGAGCAGAGAAGCTAGAGTTCAAATATTTCAAATTTCATCATTCGAGTTCTTTATCAAAAGTTATCTAACGAGTACCTACATAGTGTATCACCCCTCACCAGCGGGCCTCGGCGCCGGCGACTCGAGTTATCTAACGAGTACCTACATAGTGTATCACCCCTCACCAGCGGGCCTCGGCGCCGGCGACTCGAGTTATCTAACGAGTACCTACATAGTGTATCACCCCTCACCAGCGGGCCTCGGCGCCGGCGACTCGAGTTATCTAACGAGTACCTACATAGTGTATCACCCCTCACCAGCGGGCCTCGGCGCCGGCGACTCGAGTTATCTAACGAGTACCTACATAGTGTATCACCCCTCACCAGCGGGCCTCGGCGCCGGCGACTCGAGTTATCTAACGAGTACCTACATAGTGTATCACCCCTCACCAGCGGGCCTCGGCGCCGGCGACTCGAGTTATCTAACGAGTACCTACATAGTGTATCACCCCTCACCAGCGGGCCTCGGCGCCGGCGACTCGAGTTATCTAACGAGTACCTACATAGTGTATCACCCCTCACCAGCGGGCCTCGGCGCCGGCGACTCGAGTTATCTAACGAGTACCTACATAGTGTATCACCCCTCACCAGCGGGCCTCGGCGCCGGCGACTCGAGTTATCTAACGAGTACCTACATAGTGTATCACCCCTCACCAGCGGGCCTCGGCGCCGGCGACTCGAGTTATCTAACGAGTACCTACATAGTGTATCACCCCTCACCAGCGGGCCTCGGCGCCGGCGACTCGAGTTATCTAACGAGTACCTACATAGTGTATCACCCCTCACCAGCGGGCCTCGGCGCCGGCGACTCGAGTTATCTAACGAGTACCTACATAGTGTATCACCCCTCACCAGCGGGCCTCGGCGCCGGCGACTCGAGTTATCTAACGAGTACCTACATAGTGTATCACCCCTCACCAGCGGGCCTCGGCGCCGGCGACTCGAGTTATCTAACGAGTACCTACATAGTGTATCACCCCTCACCAGCGGGCCTCGGCGCCGGCGACTCGAGTTATCTAACGAGTACCTACATAGTGTATCACCCCTCACCAGCGGGCCTCGGCGCCGGCGACTCGAGTTATCTAACGAGAACCTACATAGTGTATCACCCCTCACCAGCAGGCCTCGGCGCCGGCGACTCGAGTTATCTAACGAGTACCTACATAGTGTATCACCCCTCACCAGCGGGCCTCGGCGCCGGCGACTCGAGTTATCTAACGAGTACCTACATAGTGTATCACCCCTCACCAGCGGGCCTCGGCGCCGGCGACTCGAGTTATCTAACGAGTACCTACATAGTGTATCACCCCTCACCAGCGGGCCTCGGCGCCGGCGACTCGAGTTATCTAACGAGTACCTACATAGTGTATCACCCCTCACCAGCGGGCCTCGGCGCCGGCGACTCGAGTTATCTAACGAGTACCTACATAGTGTATCACCCCTCACCAGCGGGCCTCGGCGCCGGCGACTCGAGTTATCTAACGAGTACCTACATAGTGTATCACCCCTCACCAGCGGGCCTCGGCGCCGGCGACTCGAGTTATCTAACGAGTACCTACATAGTGTATCACCCCTCACCAGCGGGCCTCGGCGCCGGCGACTCGAGTTATCTAACGAGTACCTACATAGTGTATCACCCCTCACCAGCGGGCCTCGGCGCCGGCGACTCGAGTTATCTAACGAGTACCTACATAGTGTATCACCCCTCACCAGCGGGCCTCGGCGCCGGCGACTCGAGTTATCTAACGAGTACCTACATAGTGTATCACCCCTCACCAGCGGGCCTCGGCGCCGGCGACTCGAGTTATCTAACGAGTACCTACATAGTGTATCACCCCTCACCAGCGGGCCTCGGCGCCGGCGACTCGAGTTATCTAACGAGTACCTACATAGTGTATCACCCCTCACCAGCGGGCCTCGGCGCCGGCGACTCGAGTTATCTAACGAGTACCTACATAGTGTATCACCCCTCACCAGCAGCCTCGGCGCCGGCGACTCGAGTTATCTAACGAGTACCTACATAGTGTATCACCCCTCACCAGCGGGCCTCGGCGCCGGCGACTCGAGTTATCTAACGAGTACCTACATAGTGTATCACCCCTCACCAGCGGGCCTCGGCGCCGGCGACTCGAGTTATCTAACGAGTACCTACATAGTGTATCACCCCTCACCAGCGGGCCTCGGCGCCGGCGACTCGAGTTATCTAACGAGTACCTACATAGTGTATCACCCCTCACCAGCGGGCCTCGGCGCCGGCGACTCGAGTTATCTAACGAGTACCTACATAGTGTATCACCCCTCACCAGCGGGCCTCGGCGCCGGCGACTCGAGTTATCTAACGAGTACCTACATAGTGTATCACCCCTCACCAGCGGGCCTCGGCGCCGGCGACTCGAGTTATCTAACGAGTACCTACATAGTGTATCACCCCTCACCAGCGGGCCTCGGCGCCGGCGACTCGAGTTATCTAACGAGTACCTACATAGTGTATCACCCCTCACCAGCGGGCCTCGGCGCCGGCGACTCGAGTTATCTAACGAGTACCTACATAGTGTATCACCCCTCACCAGCGGCCTCGGCGCCGGCGACTCGAGTTATCTAACGAGTACCTACATAGTGTATCACCCCTCACCAGCGGGCCTCGGCGCCGGCGACTCGAGTTATCTAACGAGTACCTACATAGTGTATCACCCCTCACCAGCGGGCCTCGGCGCCGGCGACTCGAGTTATCTAACGAGTACCTACATAGTGTATCACCCCTCACCAGCGGGCCTCGGCGCCGGCGACTCGAGTTATCTAACGAGTACCTACATAGTGTATCACCCCTCACCAGCGGGCCTCGGCGCCGGCGACTCGAGTTATCTAACGAGTACCTACATAGTGTATCACCCCTCACCAGCGGGCCTCGGCGCCGGCGACTCGAGTTATCTAACGAGTACCTACATAGTGTATCACCCCTCACCATCGGGCCTCGGCGCCGGCGACTCGAGTTATCTAACGAGTACCTACATAGTGTATCACCCCTCACCAGCGGGCCTCGGCGCCGGCGACTCGAGTTATCTAACGAGTACCTACATAGTGTATCACCCCTCACCAGCGGGCCTCGGCGCCGGCGACTCGAGTTATCTAACGAGTACCTACATAGTGTATCACCCCTCACCAGCGGGCCTCGGCGCCGGCGACTCGAGTTATCTAACGAGTACCTACATAGTGTATCACCCCTCACCAGCGGGCCTCGGCGCCGGCGACTCGAGTTATCTAACGAGTACCTACATAGTGTATCACCCCTCACCAGCGGGCCTCGGCGCCGGCGACTCGAGTTATCTAACGAGTACCTACATAGTGTATCACCCCTCACCAGCGGGCCTCGGCGCCGGCGACTCGAGTTATCTAACGAGTACCTACATAGTGTATCACCCCTCACCAGCGGGCCTCGGCGCCGGCGACTCGAGTTATCTAACGAGTACCTACATAGTGTATCACCCCTCACCAGCGGGCCTCGGCGCCGGCGACTCGAGTTATCTAACGAGTACCTACATAGTGTATCACCCCTCACCAGCGGGCCTCGGCGCCGGCGACTCGAGTTATCTAACGAGTACCTACATAGTGTATCACCCCTCACCAGCGGGCCTCGGCGCCGGCGACTCGAGTTATCTAACGAGTACCTACATAGTGTATCACCCCTCACCAGCGGGCCTCGGCGCCGGCGACTCGAGTTATCTAACGAGTACCTACATAGTGTATCACCCCTCACCAGCGGGCCTCGGCGCCGGCGACTCGAGTTATCTAACGAGTACCTACATAGTGTATCACCCCTCACCAGCGGGCCTCGGCGCCGGCGACTCGAGTTATCTAACGAGTACCTACATAGTGTATCACCCCTCACCAGCGGGCCTCGGCGCCGGCGACTCGAGTTATCTAACGAGTACCTACATAGTGTATCACCCCTCACCAGCGGGCCTCGGCGCCGGCGACTCGAGTTATCTAACGAGTACCTACATAGTGTATCACCCCTCACCAGCGGGCCTCGGCGCCGGCGACTCGAGTTATCTAACGAGTACCTACATAGTGTATCACCCCTCACCAGCGGGCCTCGGCGCCGGCGACTCGAGTTATCTAACGAGTACCTACATAGTGTATCACCCCTCACCAGCGGGCCTCGGCGCCGCGACTCGAGTTATCTAACGAGTACCTACATAGTGTATACACCCCTCACCAGCGGGCCTCGGCGCCGGCGACTCGAGTTATCTAACGAGTAACCTACATAGTGTATCACCCCTCACCAGCGGGCCTCGGCGCCGGCGACTCGAGTTATCTAACGAGTACCTACATAGTGTATCACCCCTCACCCAGCGGGCCTCGGCGCCGGCGACTCGAGTTATCTAACGAGTACCTACATAGTGTATCACCCCTCACCAGCGGGCCTCGGCGCCGGCGACTCGAGTTATCTAACGAGTACCTACATAGTGTATCACCCCTCACCAGCGGGCCTCGGCGCCGGCGACTCGAGTTATCTAACGAGTACCATACATAGTGTATCAACCCCTCACCAGCGGCCTCGGCGCCGGCGACTCGAGTTATCTAACGAGTACCTACATAGTGTATCACCCCTCACCAGCGGGCCTCGGCGCCGGCGACTCGAGTTATCTAACGAGTACCTACATAGTGTATCACCCCTCACCAGCGGGCCTCGGCGCCGGCGACTCGAGTTATCTAACGAGTACCTACATAGTGTATCACCCCTCACCAGCGGGCCTCGGCGCCGGCGACTCGAGTTATCTAACGAGTACCTACATAGTGTATCACCCCTCACCAGCGGGCCTCGGCGCCGGCGACTCGAGTTATCTAACGAGTACCTACATAGTGTATCACCCCTCACCAGCGGGCCTCGGCGCCGGCGACTCGAGTTATCTAACGAGTACCTACATAGTGTATCACCCCTCACCAGCGGGCCTCGGCGCCGGCGACTCGAGTTATCTAACGAGTACCTACATAGTGTATCACCCCTCACCAGCGGGGCCTCGGCGCCGGCGACTCGAGTTATCTAACGAGTACCTACATAGTGTATCACCCCTCACCAGCGGGCCTCGGCGCCGGCGACTCGAGTTATCTAACGAGTACCTACATAGTGTATCACCCCTCACCAGCGGGCCTCGGCGCCGGCGACTCGAGTTATCTAACGAGTACCTACATAGTGTATCACCCCTCACCAGCGGGCCTCGGCGCCGGCGACTCGAGTTATCTAACGAGTACCTACATAGTGTATCACCCCTCACCAGCGGGCCTCGGCGCCGGCGACTCGAGTTATCTAACGAGTACCTACATAGTGTATCACCCCTCACCAGCGGGCCTCGGCGCCGGCGACTCGAGTTATCTAACGAGTACCTACATAGTGTATCACCCCTCACCAGCGGGCCTCGGCGCCGGCGACTCGAGTTATCTAACGAGTACCTACATAGTGTATCACCCCTCACCAGCGGGCCTCGGCGCCGGCGACTCGAGTTATCTAACGAGTACCTACATAGTGTATCACCCCTCACCAGCGGGCCTCGGCGCCGGCGACTCGAGTTATCTAACGAGTACCTACATAGTGTATCACCCCTCACCAGCGGGCCTCGGCGCCGGCGACTCGAGTTATCTAACGAGTACCTACATAGTGTATCACCCCTCACCAGCGGGCCTCGGCGCCGGCGACTCGAGTTATCTAACGAGTACCTACATAGTGTATCACCCCTCACCAGCGGGCCTCGGCGCCGGCGACTCGAGTTATCTAACGAGTACCTACATAGTGTATCACCCCTCACCAGCGGGCCTCGGCGCCGGCGACTCGAGTTATCTAACGAGTACCTACATAGTGTATCACCCCTCACCAGCGGGCCTCGGCGCCGGCGACTCGAGTTATCTAACGAGTACCTACATAGTGTATCACCCCTCACCAGCGGGCCTCGGCGCCGGCGACTCGAGTTATCTAACGAGTACCTACATAGTGTATCACCCCTCACCAGCGGGCCTCGGCGCCGGCGACTCGAGTTATCTAACGAGTACCTACTAGTGTATCACCCCTCACCAGCGGGCCTCGGCGCCGGCGACTCGAGTTATCTAACGAGTACCTACATAGTGTATCACCCCTCACCAGCGGGCCTCGGCGCCGGCGACTCGAGTTATCTAACGAGTACCTACATAGTGTATCACCCCTCACCAGCGGGCCTCGGCGCCGGCGACTCGAGTTATCTAACGAGTACCTACATAGTGTATCACCCCTCACCAGCGGGCCTCGGCGCCGGCGACTCGAGTTATCTAACGAGTACCTACATAGTGTATCACCCCTCACCAGCGGGCCTCGGCGCCGGCGACTCGAGTTATCTAACGAGTACCTACATAGTGTATCACCCCTCACCAGCGGGCCTCGGCGCCGGCGACTCGAGTTATCTAACGAGTACCTACATAGTGTATCACCCCTCACCAGCGGGCCTCGGCGCCGGCGACTCGAGTTATCTAACGAGTACCTACATAGTGTATCACCCCTCACCAGCGGGCCTCGGCGCCGGCGACTCGAGTTGTCGTTTGGGACGCGCCACGTCACGGCTTGTAGCATGCAATCTCCCAATTATCCAAGGACACTAGCGCGCCTGTCGCCCGTCACACGCCGCGTCACGCGTCACGCGTCACGCGTCACGCGTCACGCGTCACGCTCCCTTGGGGCAACTCAAACCAATACCTATTTATCTCAGTGTTGTCACGTCGCGTCTCCATCGATCATCCAATATGCCACGTTCGGGACAACTACTCGTCAGTAGATACCTACCTACTCCCCTATCGTGAGTGACACACGGTGGTAGATAATCACAAGACACAGCAATGTCGCCGAATATTTATAATATTATGTACACCTAACTATAAAGAATTGTACAGTGTTTAGGAAATTAAATAAAGTCCGCTTGTTGTCTCTGGCATGGTTGATATTTTCGTCACTTAAAAAAAAATTACGAGTTTTAGAATGAAATAATAACCATAATGTTCTGGCAGAGAGCCACACGCGTGCCGACGCGAGTCGCAGTTGGTACGTAAGAACACAAGCCAGTAGCCGCGACACGCTTCAACATAACGACACGAACAACACTGAAGAGAAGTTGATGTTTAGAGTTTGTACGTAAGAACACAAGCCAGTAGCCGCGACACGCTTCAACATAACGACACGAACAACACTGAAGAGAAGTTGATGTTTAGAGTTTGTACGTAAGAACACAAGCCAGTAGCCGCGACACGCTTCAACATAACGACACGAACAACACTGAAGAGAAGTTGATGTTTAGAGTTTGTACGTAAGAACACAAGCCAGTAGCCGCGACACGCTTCAACATAACGACACGAACAACACTGAAGAGAAGTTGATGTTTAGAGTTTGTACGTAAGAACACAAGCCAGTAGCCGCGACACGCTTCAACATAACGACACGAACAACACTGAAGAGAAGTTGATGTTTAGAGTTTGTACGTAAGAACACAAGCCAGTAGCCGCGACACGCTTCAACATAACGACACGAACAACACTGAAGAGAAGTTGATGTTTAGAGTTTGTACGTAAGAACACAAGCCAGTAGCCGCGACACGCTTCAACATAACGACACGAACAACACTGAAGAGAAGTTGATGTTTAGAGTTTGTACGTAAGAACACAAGCCAGTAGCCGCGACACGCTTCAACATAACGACACGAACAACACTGAAGAGAAGTTGATGTTTAGAGTTTGTACGTAAGAACACAAGCCAGTAGCCGCGACACGCTTCAACATAACGACACGAACAACACTGAAGAGAAGTTGATGTTTAGAGTTTGTACGTAAGAACACAAGCCAGTAGCCGCGACACGCTTCAACATAACGACACGAACAACACTGAAGAGAAGTTGATGTTTAGAGTTTGTACGTAAGAACACAAGCCAGTAGCCGCGACACGCTTCAACATAACGACACGAACAACACTGAAGAGAAGTTGATGTTTAGAGTTTTGGCGACACGTCTCCGGCTGCACATCTTGGCAAATGTACGCCGTCCAGCGCGACGCAGTCTGGGACTGGGACTGGGACTGGGACTGGGACAGTCGGAAACTTCACAAATAACAATCCTCTCCCGGTCTCTCGGAGCTAAGCCGGGGAAGTCGGGCCGATTTAATCGCTCGTAACGAACCATTGCTTTTTGATCGTCTTCCAAAAAGAAGGTGGTTCTCCATTCGACCCGTTTTTGTGTACACCGATTTTTTCGAGGTTTCAGAGCCGATTTGCAGAATATTTTTTTAATCAACCGAGGAAGCTTCCGTGGTTGTCCCATAAAAAATTCTGGATCCGACTCCTTAATGCTGATGCTGCAGGGTTCCTGCCAGCCTAATTTAAGACGATTCGGGAAGTGTTCATAGTGAATTAATATTGTAAGTCCCAAGCGACGACTTCATGCTTGAACTCCAAGTCCCAACTCCTCAACCCTGACGATGCAGGGTACAGCACTCCTAAACTAGTATGCTTGAACTCCAAGTCCCAACTCCTCAACCCTGACGATGCAGGGTACAGCACTCCTAAACTAGTATGCTTGAACTCCAAGTCCCAACTCCTCAACCCTGACGATGCAGGGTACAGCACTCCTAAACTAGTATGCTTGAACTCCAAGTCCCAACTCCTCAACCCTGACGATGCAGGGTACAGCACTCCTAAACTAGTATGCTTGAACTCCAAGTCCCAACTCCTCAACCCTGACGATGCAGGGTACAGCACTCCTAAACAAGTGACTCAGGAACTGCGGATGATGCAATATTATTTAAGGTACCGAGCATAGACTACACCACTGAACTCCTAAGCCATGGGGATTCGGGAATTTCTGGTGGTGAATTAATATTCTAGGTATCAAGCGACGGCTTCATGCCGTTCGCTCCAGCTCCAAGCTCCTCAAACGTGACGCTGAAGTATGCAGAACTTCTAAGCCATAGAAATTCAGGAACTGTTCCTGGTGAAATAATATTGTAAAGAGCCTACACTTTGTTATTGAATTCCAAGTCCCAACTCTTCCATCCTGAAGCTGCAAGGTACTGAACCCCTAAGGCGTGTGGATATGGAAAGCTTTAGTGGGGAATTGATATTTAGGAACCAAACAATGACTACTTACACTAAGAAGCTTTAAATAAATAAAAATATCAAAAAAAACGACTTCGGAAACCACTACAAAGTATAAAATAATAATTGATACACGTTTCTTCATACATAAATTATGTATGAACTACTAGAAGTTAATACGTGAAGTTCGCCCGACTTCAACATTCATACACGTCTAGAATCAAAAGTTATTTTTTACTTTGTAGGGGTTTTCGAAGTCGGTTTTTTAATAATTTTTTTCTCTTAAAGCTACGCCAGATCCTAATCGCCGGAAAGGTAACCGAAGCGCGACGTGGGCCCCGAGTGCTGGACTGCTGGGCTGCAGTGGGCCGGTGCCTGCACCGCGGCAGGCGGCAGGCGGCAGGCGGCAGGCGGCAGGCGGCAGGCGGCAGGCGGCAGGCGGGTTCCGATATTGAGATCCACGCGATCGATCATGCGACAACATGTCGGGATTATTTCCACTGCCCGATACAACGGATTACCTGATCCATCAAATACTTTATTGTATCTGTCATCGTCATTCGAATAAATATTCATCTTTGTTTAGGGTTCCGTAGCCGAAGGTCGCCAACGGAACCCTATCAGGTACTAATGAACTAAGCCTCCGCTTTCTGTCCATGTGTGTCTGTCAGCGGGCTATCTCGTGAACCGGTATAAGTAGAGAGTTGATTTTTTTAAAGAACATGTAGGTACCTAATTCTATTTTATATTGCCGCTGCAACAAAGAATAATATTATAAATTTCAAAATGAACGCTGTGAAAATGTTAGTGTTGTGTACGACGGCACTGTGTGTGGCGTGCTGGCGTGCTGGCGTGCTGGCGTGCTGGCGTGCCCGACGACGCACGGACGGACAGGGCACTGATATACTAGGTATAATATGTAGAGGTACATTTCACCCCATTTATATTCCGAGTTTTAGCACCGTTCAGTAGTTTTTGTTGGTACTTAATTAGTAGAAATCATTGAATGTTAACTAAACAATTCATTACGCAAGTACTTATATATATATTTGTCGGTATCGCTACGTACCTATAGCTATAGCACGTACAACAATGTACACTGTTATCTGTGTCGTTATCGCGCCTCGACTCGAGCGTGTCGTGTCGTGTCGTGTCGTGTCGTGGAGTCAACGCGAACGTGTATTTCAATTTTCGTAGGGATCTATAATTTTTTTTTAATAAAATATAGTCTATCTATGTCACTCAGAACTGTGAAGCTACATTCAGCTTGCTACTGATGAAAGAATTACAAAAATTCTTTAAAATTCTTGGTTTGTAAGGAGTAATCTATATTACTGCCTACAAACCAACTTACAAACTTGACTTGTTTATAATATTATAGTAAGTAGTTAGTAGGTATAGTTAGACATAAGTAGATAGGTAGATGTGGCAACGCTCGTGGCGACGCGACCGGCGGCCGTGGCGACCCCGCGGACTCGGCCTTGACTCTTTTTGTTGTGGTCGCGCCGCCACGCTGGCCGCTGCGCCAGATTCCTGCTAACAATCACGCCTGGTCAGTGGTCAGTGGTCAGTGGTCACTCGTCATTGTGACCACTTGCACTACATTTGTATCTACTCTGAATTACGTCACTGAATTCTGCATTTATTTCCCGATCTATTTGACATATTATTAAAAAATAGGTAGGAAGTTATACCTATTTTTTAACCCCCGACCCAAAAAGAGGGTTCAATAGTTAGTGCGTCATCGTAATCAGGGGGTCGAGAATAGCTTCAAGTGGTTCGTGCAATAGCTAGACCTGTAGGTCGTACACTACGCACTAGGCACCTCCCATGCCAATGCGTCGCTTCACAACAATGTGGCTGGAGACATTGATTATGTATTGGTCGGATACATTTACAATAAGCGGTCTAATAAGAAAACTAGAAAAGAGCTGATAATTTTCAAACAACAGATTTTCTTGGATTATACCTACCTACCTAGCTACGAACACTCGATCGAGACACCTTTCAAACAAACAAAAACTGAATCAAAGTCGGTTCATTCGCCTACCTACCTAGCTACCTACCTAGCTACCTACCTCGCTACCTACCTAGCTACCTACCTAGCTACCATACCATGCTACAGACAAATACACAAACACACAGATTCAGCTCTTTTCTACATAAAGTACATAAAGTTCGTTCATACATAAAGTACCTAATTACGAGCTTGTAGGTAGCACATTAGTTAAGTACATATCATTATAATACCTAAGTGATATTATGCATAATTTATCATACTAACTAGGTATTTACCTACCGGAACAGATAAATAAGTTAATTGTAGGTAGAAATCTTCTGTTTACATCGCAAGGAGCAGCTCGACGGACGCGGACGGACGGACGGACGGACGGACGGTGTAAACTGTTATTTACCTACCGATACATGTACCTAGTTGTCTTCTGTGCTCTACAGCTTGTCTTACACCTATGTACGTAACTAGGTATATAGCTCATGTATTATTTAAAGGAAATGGCTAGGTCATTGAAGCTTTGTGGTCGAGTGGAGCGAGTGGTGCGAGTGGAGCGAGTGGAGCGAGTGGAGCGAGTGGAGCGAGTGGAGCGAGTGGAGCGATGGAATGTGGAGTCTGTTGAGCTCTGTGCGAAGATTAATATAATTACCATGTAATGAACGGATGTGAGCGTCTTCCACTAAAAGTGTTATTTGTTGTACGATAGGTATGTTAGGTACAGTACAGTAGTCGTACTGGAGTCGGACCTCTCGGCGACTCACCTTGTCCAGATAGGGCCACACGCCCGTCAGCACGATGCTGAACCCCAGCGACATCTGGAACATGGTGAAGTAGATGACGTACACGCTGCGCCAGCGCTCGCGCCGCTCCTGCGCCGTCTCCAGCGCGCCGCCGTCGCCCGCGCCGCCGTCCGCCTCGCGCCGCCCCGCCAGCGCCCTCAGCCACTCCATAGTCCCGTCCTCACACCACACCGACACGCCAACATGCCAACATTTGCGCTGCTCTGCCTCTGATACTTGTGTGCGAACGAGCCCCGATCACAACATTCGACACTCTAAACAAATAAGTGTAAACAAAGAGACGCACACGCGGAGCGAGCGACGTGCGCTCCCTCCCGATGTCCGATATAAACTGTTGCTGACTGCTCACTGCTGTGCTCAGTGTCAGTAGTCAGTGCTGTGGCGTGCTGTTGGTATTTGACGTTTGAACAAGAATTCGTATCTCGTTCATTGGCATCGTCTCTCTCTCTGACGACACGAACGACTCTATCAAACTAGCTAGGTAGGTATATTTTTACGACACGTTTGTCAATAGTAGAAAGTAAAATCTGTACGTTACGTTATTACGTTATCAAATACGATGTGGTTTTGTACGCACAGAGTACATTGAATATACGTTTGTACGTTAGACACCCGTAGACGCTATTTAGTTTCACTAAGCACTCTGGTGATACAGCACTACAATAGTTATCTACAAACTAGCTATCAGCCTATCACGTTCCATTACGTCACGATGGTATATAAAACAAAAATTACGGGAATGTTAAAAGTATGGTTAATAAAATAGTAAATCAGATAGGTACCTACATAAAATAGTAAATCAGATAGGTACCTACATAAAAGAAATGAACTTACTTAATTGAATTATTATGTGTTTTGTAGCATTCGCAAACTGCTAAAGCGCGTGGCTGCCATTTTAGTGACGTCAGCACTACGTATACCAAGAGGTATAACTACCACCGACCAGAAATAAAAGATAACTACCTACCTAGGTACTCGATTTTGTAATAAAACAAACATTTTTTGATGTTTCCAATTCCAGTGCTACCGATTTTTATGAAAAACTAGCTTATGCTCGCGACTTCATCCGCGTGGACTACACAAACTACAACCCGCTATTTCACCCCCTTAGAGGTAGAATTTTCAAACTTCCTGAGACTACGTCATGATAGCTATCTGCATGCCCAATTTCAGCCCAATTCGTCCAGTAGTTGAAGCTGTGCGTTGGTAGATCAGTCAGTCAGTCAATTCCTTTGTACATAATATATTTAGATAAATAGTGCCGAGAGCAACCACATTGGTATGAAATGAACCACCAATCCAGTTGGTACAATAGCTACGGGTAACTTTAGAAACATGTCAAACATCGTGAGTCGATAGTTAAATGTAATTCATGGTTTATCCTGCTGTAAATTATTTAGTAACATCTAAGATTATTTTTCCGACCCAAATGTCGACCAATAGAATTGCACCATTCGACGTCACGTGGTACAACCTACATGGTATTATACTGATAATTTTTTGAAAATTTTCTCTGGTAGTTGAAGTCCACACGTCAAACTGACAGGTTGAATTCAATTGTGAAAATTGGAGATTTTGGCCGACATTTGGGACGGAAAAATAATCCCCCGAATACCACACGAGCTTCAAAATTATCTGGCATTTCCCTCAAGGTTCCCTGCAAACAAATAAAGTCGTCAAGTTTTTCAGGAAAAATCACTCGCGCTTCGCGCTCGTGATTTTTTAACCTGATAAACTTGACTCCTTCATTTGTTTGCAACGAACCTATCGGGAAATACCCGATAATTTTGAAGCTCTTGTGGTATTATAAGTGAACATTTCATTACTCGATAAAACCATATTTACGTAAATCATATTCTAAAGTCCCTTTTTTAAAGCACTATTATACCATCTCTGGGTACTTATTTTATTTAGTAATTATTTACTTATTTTATAATGCTTCTTCTTTACTCTTCTTGTGAAAGTTCAATCTAAAATAGAGAAGCAGGGACTGGTTCATGGACTCATTCACATGAACCAACTGAACCACATACATCACTAACATCTTAAATAATTATGGTATCATTATTTTACGATTTGACATTAGCTAATGTCAAAACGTGTTGTTTCATTAAAAATCTAGACTGAAGCAAAGAGTACTTATATAATCACTATGAAGTTTCGAGCTGATATTTTACGATTTTACTGTATATTTTTTTATTTCGGCTGATGTCAAAATGACGTCATTTCGATGTTAATGAGACATGGTTCCAGCGTAATATCAGTTTGCGGGACTTATATTGCAGACTTTCTATGGTAATGTGAAAAGAAACGCAACTGTCATTTGAGAATGATAAAGACAAATGATAATTAACACTTCTTGGTCTGTTGGTCTGTCACCAGTCTGTCACTACCTACTCACTGTGTTTCTACTTTCTTGAAGTTGACTGCGTATATTCAATGTACTCTGTGGTTGACTGTTGAATCGATTATTTTTGTGGCCAACACGGATCGCACGATTTTCGCAGGTTTTCGAATAAAATTTTCCGGCAAAATATTTCAAAAGTCAAGTTAAATTTAGTTTTAAAATGCTTGCTTCACGAAATGTTATTTCCCGCTTAATGCAAACCACAGGTAAGAAAAAACAAGACATTTGAAAATGAAAATTCAAGAAAAAAATGAGTTCTTTCATATTTTATTTAGATTATTTATATTTACTTAGTTATTAACATTCATAATAATTCATTTAAAGATCTCCCGATTAATAAACGAAGACTTGACTTTGTTTCTCCAAATTAAACTGAAAGAATATTGTTACATAACAATTGAAAATAACCTAAAACTTTGTAATTTAGGGCAATACTGAAATACATTTGCGTTACTTAGATGAAATGTTATAAATTATGTTTAAGAATAATAGATATGTAAAAGAGGATCCTTGTTTTAGATGAAATTGTAATATGTAATTACAAAATGATATCAGACAAAGGAAGACTCCCAAAGTCATGACTTGCCCAATAGATAAATGTTATTCTTATCAGTATTAGAATTGGTATCTGTTTTTCAATACCTATCTAATATTATGATGTTTTTTTATAAATACTGAATATGTCTGAACCAATTCATTTTTTTAATTTTTATCAAGTCAAATCCCATGATTTGACTTATTAACAAAAAAAATAAAAATCCCCAGGTCCCAGAGACAGGGCCAAACTAAGTTAATGGTAATGGGTTTTACTGTCAAATTGTTTAATAAATGAATAAATAAAGAAAGATCAGCAACAGTTATAAATGGGGAAGTGGTTGGCATGTCAATCCTGCGGCTGCCCCGGCAGACGAGTGCATGCATAGCTGGGGACAGAGTAACGAATGTAGCGATGTGCACAGTGCGGCGCTACCACGCGGGCGAGGGCTTCAAGACGCCCAGCATGGACGAGCTGCCCGTGCCGCAGGGCTCGTGGCAGGCGCGATACGACGCCAACCAGCGCCGCTACAACGCCATCCTGCTCTTCGGCATCAGCTTCATGGCGGGATCTATCGCTATCGTGAGTTCACCTCTATTGCCACCCGGGTGGCACACATCCCACACTTGTAGGATATATCGCCATCGTGAGTTGCCGACCCTCCCGTGTGGTGTGGTCTGATCTGTTTGTAGAGGAATTGATATGTTAGCTAGTTTATTCTTTTATGTACATATTTCATTCGTGTATGTTTTTTATGAATCTAGTTTAAGCGTAAGTCAGAAAAGTAGGTTAAATTTAACTAATTTTATAAGTTATTAAAATGTTCCCTCATATAAAGCTTGCATGTGGATATAGATCACAACCTGTAGAGGCTTATCGAGAGTTTTAATCTATATAATAACCTAACTGCAATATTAACTTGATTAGGGCACAATTGCTATTGCAACCACATAATCAAAATAGCGACCTAAACACAAAAGTATTTAATAGTCGTCGAGTCTCGAGTCGGAATGAGACTGAAGTAATAACTGTCATACACTCTATTTATACAAATCGAATCAAGATGGCTACCCCACCACAGATTGCGTGACATCGAATGAGTCAAATATTGTCTAATTCATTAAACTAACTTCAATAAGCTAACACTAGTAGGAACGTTTTGTTTTACTTGCAGTTTACAAGTAGCTTAGATCACTGTGTGAAGTGTCATCGGTTCAACTGTTTTGAAGATTAGACCCATCACACAGACAGTCACCAATAGTGCAATGATTTTCTAAATGTTTTTAGTTCCTAATGTAAATTTATAACTAAATCTTCCAGCATCAGTTTTCCCCTCCAATTATAATATGGGTACCTTCAAGTCAACAGTGAATAGGCATCTTCTAGACCAGTGCGCTCCATCTTTGGAGCGCTAGTCTATAAATTAAAAAAATGATTTAATTTTTTACAAATCTCTAAAGTGTATAAATGTGCTTTTTTATATTAAACTAGTTCCTCTTAGTTACTAAAATATATATCTGTTGCAGGCCAAGGGCTCCGGCTTGCTGTACCTTAACTACGCGCCGCCCAAGTCCGTCGACTAAGTGTCGATTGTATGTAAACTATGTACCTATGTGATGTAATTAGTAAATTAAACTATTCAACTAACACAAGACATTGTTTATACTCATTTCTATTCTAAGTAGGAGTACGTAACTAAGTAGGGGTACATAACTAAGTAGGGGTACGTAACTAAGTAGGGGTACATAACTAAGTAGGGGTACGTAACAAAGTAGGGGTACGTAACTAAGTAGGGGTACGTAACAAAGTAGGGGTACGTAACAAAGTAGGGGTACATAACTAAGTAGGGGTACGTAACTAAGTAGGGGTACGTAACAAAGTAGGGGTACATAACTAAGTAGGGGTACGTAACTAAGTAGGGGTACATAACTAAGTAGGGGTACGTAACAAAGTAGGGGTACGTAACAAAGTAGGGGTACATAACTAAGTAGGGGTACGTAACTAAGTAGGGGTACGTAACTAAGTAGGGGTACATAACTAAGTAGGGGTACGTAACTAAGTAGGGGTACATAACTAAGTAGGGGTACATAACTAAGTAGGGGTACGTAACTAAGTAGGGATATGTAACAAAGTAGGGGTACGTAACTAAGTAGGGGTACGTAACTAAGTAGGGGTATGTAACAAAGTAGGGGTACATAACTAAGTAGGGGTACGTAACTAAGTAGGGGTATGTAACAAAGTAGGGGTACATAACTAAGTAGGGGTACGTAACTAAGTAGGGGTACATAACTAAGTAGGGGTACGTAACTAAGTAGGGATATGTAACAAAGTAGGGGTACATAACTAAGTAGGGGTACGTAACTAAGTAGGGGTATGTAACAAAGTAGGGGTACATAACTAAGTAGGGGTACGTAACTAAGTAGGGGTATGTAACAAAGTAGGGGTACAAACCTAAGTAGGGGTACGTAACTAAGTAGGGGTACATGACTATGGAATTCCATGGAATATGGATTGTGGAAGCCAAAGTACATCTAACATGCTTTAAACAATATTTATTTGGAACTAGCTGACCCGCCCCGACTTCGCTCGGGTGGAATTTAGAAAATTGAGGTGGGGGGTTTAATTTCCAAAAATCCTGAGACATGTATTTCTTCATTTGTGACCGAAAACTCAATTAACCAATGAAGTAGGCTACACCGCGGGTGTCAGTCAGTCGTGGGGTGAAAACTAGCAGTCGGAGCGATACAGTGCTAAAGCGAAAAATGTTCAAAATCTTGGGCTATTGGGTGAACTAGTAAAAAAAATTGCCACCCAACAAAAAATTCATCTCCATACAAAAAAAATTGTTGGCCACTAAACAACATTAAATTCCTATTGATCAGTCCATCTTAAGTTTTGTGCTGGATTTATTTTTCTTTTCAAGGTTCTATAAAGAGCAAAATGCAAAATACATTTATGTAGGTAGGTATATAAAACTCAGAAATGAGAAGTGCTCGGAAGTGTTGACAGGAAACCCATACAAATACAAACATCAAAACCCAAATACATAGTATAAAGTATTAGGTAATGTCTCATAAAGACAATGCCTGCATTTACAAAAATTAGCTTTGCATGCCCGCGGGCCACCGGCCACCTTAGTGGTCTGCACTCTGCACAACTTGGCATGCCCGCGGGCCACCTTAGTGGTCTGCACAGCTTGGCATGCCCGCGGGCCACCTTTGGGCTGTGCGTTGATAGATCAATCAGACAGTCAGCTTCTCTTTTTGTATACCTATATAAACTTAAACAATCTTTTTAAAAATAAAATATTTATTTTACATAACTTACTTGCTAGGTAGTAGGTAGGTATATAAATATGGTGCTACTTAACAATATACTTAAATAACAAAACACTTTAAGTTTTCTACTATAGTCGAATTTTTAATTAAACAACATTTTTTGACGTTTCCAGTGCTACTAGATTTTCGTGCAAAAATAAAAATAGTGAGGGGGGCAAAAAAAATCAGCAACTGAGTTGGTACAGTGGCGTAGTAGTACGGGTAACATTGGAAAGCTGTCATAAATTGTAAGTCGGTGGTTTAATGGAATTAATGACATCTAAGACCACCTAACTACACAAATATATATTTACGTAAATCATATCCTAAAACCCTTTTTTACGGCAATATTATACTAGAGTTACCTACATCTAGGTACTTATTTTATTTTAGTAATTATTTGTTATAGTTGCTTCTTTTTACTCTGCTTGTGTGAGCTCAAAATAAAATAGTGAAGCGGGAACTGGTTCATTGACTCATTCACATATGACACAACTGAACCACATACATCACTAACATCTTAAATATGGTATCATTATCTAATGTCAAAACGTGTTGTTTAATTAAAAATTCGAGTATAGGTAGTAGGTACTGTTGTATAATATATTAATCAATTAGATACATCATACAAGACATGTAATGTTTAGCTTCATAGCTGATAGTACGAGTTAACTCCGGTTCCGGGTAACTCGTACGTCATCATGTCGTCATGTCTCATCTGTCGTCTGTCGCGCGCTAGTGCTCGCGCGCGATGTCGGAGAACGCGTCGAGGATGTCCTGCGTGGTGAGCGGCAGCGACAGCCCCGCACCCGGGTAGCACGCCGCGATGCGCGCCTGCACACACACACACATCGTGTCCCATCTGTCGTCTGTCGCGCGCTAGTGCTCGCGCGCGATGTCGGAGAACGCGTCGAGGATGTCCTGCGTGGTGAGCGGCAGCGACAGCCCCGCACCCGGGTAGCACGCCGCGATGCGCGCCTGCACACACACACACATCGTGTCCCATCTGTCGTCTGTCGCGCGCTAGTGCTCGCGCGCGATGTCGGAGAACGCGTCGAGGATGTCCTGCGTGGTGAGCGGCAGCGACAGCCCCGCACCCGGGTAGCACGCCGCGATGCGCGCCTGCACACACACACACACACACACATCGTGTCCCATCTGTCGTCTGTCGCGCGCTAGTGCTCGCGCGCGATGTCGGAGAACGCGTCGAGGATGTCCTGCGTGGTGAGCGGCAGCGACAGCCCCGCACCCGGGTAGCACGCCGCGATGCGCGCCTGCACACACACACACATCGTGTCCCATCTGTCGTCTGTCGCGCGCTAGTGCTCGCGCGCGATGTCGGAGAACGCGTCGAGGATGTCCTGCGTGGTGAGCGGCAGCGACAGCCCCGCACCCGGGTAGCACGCCGCGATGCGCGCCTGCACACACACACACATCGTGTCCCATCTGTCGTCTGTCGCGCGCTAGTGCTCGCGCGCGATGTCGGAGAACGCGTCGAGGATGTCCTGCGTGGTGAGCGGCAGCGACAGCCCCGCACCCGGGTAGCACGCCGCGATGCGCGCCTGCACACACACACACATCGTGTCCCATCTGTCGTCTGTCGCGCGCTAGTGCTCGCGCGCGATGTCGGAGAACGCGTCGAGGATGTCCTGCGTGGTGAGCGGCAGCGACAGCCCCGCACCCGGGTAGCACGCCGCGATGCGCGCCTGCACACACACACACACATCAGCATGGTGTGGGCGCACCACCACCACGTGGAATAGTGTCCTGGCACTGACTGGACGTGGGAAGGGCGGAGATAAAAAGTTTTTTTTAAATTTACATACATTTGGAAATATACAGCATTTCTACATAGTATAAAATAAAGTCGCCTCCCACTGTATGTATGTATGTATGTATGTATATATGTATGTATGTATGTACGTATGAACGCGTAGATCTTTTAAACGACGCAACGGATATTAATGCGGTTTTCACCAATAGATAGAGTAATTTAAGAGGAAGGTTTATAGATAGTTAAATTCTCAAAAAATTAGAGATCCCTAGGGAAATTGAAATAATGTGAATTAGGTCGGAAAAAAACCTCTCATTTGAGAGTTTCCGAGGCGTGCGCTGCATAAACGGTCAAAGTTACACGAAAACAATTTACGGTGAAATTATTTCTCTTAAAAATTTCTACAAAAAAGTAGCGATAGCATACATGTATCTTTTAAGGTTGGCTCACAATAATCGATTTTATGGTTTTCAAATGTGATCTGAAACAAAGCCTTACTTTCGAGGGTGTTTTTACTGACATACTATTGATTCTTATCAAAATAAAATAGTTGATCATCTGTAATATTCTATTTAGACCAAAATTGCCCTTTACATAATTTAATTTAGAATAATATCTAACGAGATATCACAAAATTAAAATAATTTGAAATATCGTAAAATTAAAACTAACGCGCAACAAACCGTAGTACCGAGCTTTATTTGAATATAACGTGCCAAAGATACAGGTATCAATGAGCAGTAGACGCGAGTACCTGCAAGGCGACGTGCTGCGCGATGAACTCCTCCTGCATGGCGCGCCACACCACCTGCAGCAGCCCGCCCTCCTCGCTCAAGTGCTTCTCCACCGTCCGGTACAGGCGGTGCAGAGACTTGGATATAACGTGCCAAAGATACAGGTATCAATGAGCAGTAGACGCGAGTACCTGCAAGGCGACGTGCTGCGCGATGAACTCCTCCTGCATGGCGCGCCACACCACCTGCAGCAGCCCGCCCTCCTCGCTCAAGTGCTTCTCCACCGTCCGGTACAGGCGGTGCAGAGACTTGGATATAACGTGCCAAAGATACAGGTATCAATGAGCAGTAGACGCGAGTACCTGCAAGGCGACGTGCTGCGCGATGAACTCCTCCTGCATGGCGCGCCACACCACCTGCAGCAGCCCGCCCTCCTCGCTCAAGTGCTTCTCCACCGTCCGGTACAGGCGGTGCAGAGACTTGCGCACTGCAACAAGCACACAACAGTCCCCAACCAAAAATGTTCAAAACCTTGGCCCTTTTAAAGAACACAAGAACAAAGTGTCTTCAACTCTTTAACTACCAAGATAAGTCTACTAACTAAGATAAGTCAATGGACCGATTTTTAGGTATAAGTATGTTTATAAGTTTAGGTTAGTACAAATATTATAATAGCACTGTTGTCAGCACTTTTATGATAATATATTAAAAAAACCTTGGCCCATCGGGTGAACCGGTAAAAAAAATATGGCCACCGAAAAAAAATCGTTTTCTAACTGGAAAAAGGGAACCTTTATAGGATCACTTTGTTGTCTGTCTGTCTGACCGTCTGACTGTCTGTCTGTCAAAAAACCAATAGGGTACTTCCAGTGGACCTAGAATCATTAAATTTGGCAGGTAGGTAGGTATTATAGCACAAGTAAAGGAAAAAATCCGAAAGTCGTGAATCAGTGGTTACATCACAAAAAAATGTATTCATGAACTAATCCAATCCAATCCATCAGCCTGTTTGCGTCCACTGCTGGACATAGGCCTTTCCAAGAGCGCGCCGCCTTCCTCATCCACCCGCTCCCCACCACCGGTCCAGCGGGCGGGGGGTCGCGGTGTCCACTCCAGAACACGTCTGCCGCATCGGCCGTCGGTTCTGCGACAGACTTGGCCTGCCCACTGCCCACTGCCCACTGCCCATTGCCACTTCAGCGCGCTAATCCTTTGAGCTATGTCGGTCGCTTTTGTTCTTGAACTAATAATTAGTATTTTTAATTTTCAAAGTATGATAACTATTCTCGAATTTTTAATTAAACAACACGTTTTGACATTAGCTAATGTCAAATCGTAAAATAATGATACCATATTTAAGATAATAGTGATGTATGTGGTTCAGTTGTGTCATGTGAATGAGTCAATGAATCAGTTCCCGCTTCTCTATTTTATATTGAGCTAGCTAGATTAGCCTCAGAATATAGAGACAATAGAGTCAGGAAGTAACCTACTGAGAGTCTAGAGCTTAGTTCGTTATCAATACTAGGGCGTGGTTGAAGGTAGAAAACAAAATAAAAGATTGTATAAGGAAATAAACTGTTTTATTCAGGGAAAACTGCCTCCAAATCAAATTTATCTTTACCATTACTTATTGCTTTATCATTAAACTAGCTTCTGCTCGCGGCTTCGCCCGCGTGGCCTACAGGAAACAAATGGCATATAACATCAGGACGCGCACCCTGAACAGCACCGAATAACACATATAACCTTCCAACCCCCGGTTCATCCCTTTAGGAGGGATTTTTTCATAGCCGTTTCTTAGCTGCCACCTAACCTTAAGAAAAAACTTACTTTCCAAATTTCAAGTTAATCATATCAATAATTAAAACTTTCCCATACAAACTTTCATCCCCTATTTAACCACCCTTATGGGCGAATTTTCCAATAATCCTCAAACACGTATTTCTTCATTTGTGACCGAAAACCCAAATACCAATTTTCATGCAAATAACTTGAAAAATGACCGACTTTCATACAAACTTCCATCCCCCATTTAACCCACTTAGGGGTTGAATTTCGAAAAATCCTTTCTTAGTGGATACATACTCTTCACAAAGAATAGACCTTCCAAATTTCATGTCTTTAGGACCAGCGGTTTAGGCTGTGCGTTGATATCTATGTCAGCCAGTCAGTCAGGACTTTGAATTTTATATATATAGATAATTTATTATTCATTTTAAGAAGACTCTACCGCCACTTCGTAAAAACATATCTACCGAGAGAAAAGAACTGGCAAGAAAAACTCGCTGGTGTCTATTCTGAATAACCAATTACACATTGAACAATACATAAAACAAAGTATAAAGTACAACAACAGGAATAGAAAATCACAATCAAATAAAACAAACAGTACCTAGGTATTTCGTACCTGTAGCTAGTTCACAGCTTCTTCTTAAAAATAGGAAAATTAATTATCTCTACTGTCAAAGCAGAGCCATTTATAGCCCTTTGGCTACCCTTTCCATAAGTATAATGATACTAAAACTCAAATTCAATAGAGTCAACAATAGAGTTTAAACTTTAGTTTCAAATTCCACATTATACTCTATTTAAATCTACAATTACTTTATTTCTAAAATATAATAAAATCAGTTTCACCATGTAAGACCTTTGGATTAGCTGCTATATATTATCTGTTACGTCTGTAGTATTTTGTCTATCATTTTGACGTGCCTCTGTTTACAAATAAAATGTCTATGGTTTAGAATTAATTCTTAAGCAAAATCTAAAGAGTTTAGTAGCAATTTCAAGAAATAAATAGCAACTCTAACCATTTATCTTATAAGCTCATATAAGAAGAGTAAAAAGGAAGCATTATAAAATTAGTAAATAAAATAAGTACTTAGAGGTACTTATGTAAGATTGGTATAATAGTGCTTTAAAAAAGGATTTTGGGCAGGGACCGAAAAGGTAACCCGTATGAGGGTTTTAATCGGATTAATTTTTTGGGTTAGGTTAAAAACCCCACGATAAAGATAACCCGTATTATATGGGTTAATCAGCCAATATAAACCGGTTCTGCACCTAAGGTTCATTTTTGCTTATAAAAATGCGCAAGAAAGTGATGGCGATAACAGCCGCTCGGTGTTTGATCGCGTCCCGGCACGACTCCAATTGCCGCCACGAAGGATGCATGCGATTTTAAACGTTATTTCTGGTGCACAATATTGTATTTAATTTTGGCAAGTGTTTGGCTGTAGGTATTATTTACTACTCACAATTTTATTTCGATTCTAGCGCAAATCACTGACAGTCTAGTATGCAACAGGTCGACATGGCAATCGGGGTGGGGACGCCCCGCACATGCGCTAACCCGGTGTGGGTGAGCGCGGGTGACGTGCGGGTGTGCGGGACGTCCTCCCGCCTCGTACTTCGATTGCCATCTCAACCTGTCGCGTACTATACCTACTTATGAGTTAAAGTTGAGTGTTTTTGTTCATATCAGTCGTTGCTTTTCATTCTTAGTACCTACCTAGCACTTTATGTTGATTTGATCTAGAGGTGTTAAATATGATAACATTCTTATATCATAGTATTAACGTTTGTTACAGAAACATCCATATCCACTAATAATTATTATAAATGCGAAAGTGTGACTGTCTGTCTGTCGGTCCATCTGTCTGCTAGCTTTTCACGGCCCAACAGTTTAATCGATTTTTATGAAATTTGGTACAGATATATCTTGCATCTTGAAATTTATATAGGCAACTTTTTATCCCGAAAAATCAATGAGTTCCCAAGGGGTTTAAAAAACCAAAATCAACGCACACGAAGTTGCGGCATCATCTAGTGTTTAATATTTTTTACCTTAAAATATTTACTTAATTCAAAAAAATTGTACAATTGTTAAATTCGTTCGACCGAATGTTGGGTTATTCCCGTCGAGTCACAGCCCCGTGAGTAACAGTGTGACTCAACAGGATTTTTTTGGATTTTTTTTCCGTTGAGTAACACTGTGACTTAATGGGAATTTTTGCCTCCGTTAAATCACACCTACATATTGCGTGTGTAAGAAGATGTGTTGACCGAATGTGCACTTTTCCGGGATGCAAAAATTTGATAATGACATTTATTTTCAAATCCAAAATGGCGGACATGGATTTTTTACAAAAAATAGACATGGGTGTCGTTTTCAGCGTTTTCAAGGATGCTGAATTTGATGATGACATTTATTTTCAAATTGAAGATGGCTCTCATGGAATTTTTACAAAAAATTACATGGGTGTCGTTTTCAGGGGTTTGGGGATGCTGAATTTGATGATGACATTTATTTTCAAATCCAAGATGGCGGACATGGACTTTTTACAAAAAATAGACATGTGTGTCGTTTTCAGGGTTTTCCAGGATGCTGATTTTAATAATGACATTTATTTTCATATCAAAGATGGCGGACATGGATTGTTACAAAAAATAGACATGGGTGTCGTTTTCAGGGTTTTAGAGGATGCTGAATTTAATGATGACATTTACTTTCAAATCCAAGATGGCGGACATGAACTTTTTACAAAAAATAGACATGGGTGTCGTTTTCAGGGTTTTTGAGGATGCTGAATTTGATGATGAAATATATTTTCAAATCCATTTCAAATCCAAAACTCTGAAAACGACACGCACGTCTATTTTTTTAAAAGCCCATGTCCGCCATCTTAATTTAAAAATAAATGTCATTACCAAAATTAGCATCCTTGAAAACGACACCCATGTATATTTTTTGTAAAAAGCCCATGTCCGCAATCTTGAATTTGAAAATAAATGTCATCATCAAATTCAGCATCCTCGAAACCTCTGAAAACAACACCCATGTATTTTTTTGTAAACAGTCCATGTCCGCCATCTTGGATTTGAAAATAAATGTCACTATCAAAATCAGCATCCTGGAAAACCCTGAAAACGACACCCTTGTCTAATATTTTGTAAAAAGTTCATGTACGCCATCTTATATTTGAAAATAAATGGCATCCCGGAAATGTGCACATTCAGTCAACACTTGTTACACACGCAATATGTAGGTGTGACTCAACGGGAAAATAATTTCAAAAAATTATGTTGAGTCACAGTGTTACTCACGGGGGTGACACTCAACGAGAATAACTCCATTTTATTTTATTATAAATGATACTGAGCAAGAATATCGCAAACGACAACTTACTCATAATCGTCAATATGGTCGAGACTCGTTTGTACCGATTGCACCGTGAGGTGCAAGCAGAAAATGGGGTGCAAGCGATTTTTAACCTTATTGACATATTTCAGAAAACAACATTTAAGCACCCTATGAATGATACTGAGCAAGAATATGTCAAAAAAGAACTTTCTCATAACTAACAATAAGGTCGAGAATCGCTTGCACTTTTTCTACTTGTTTCACCCCTACCGAACCATATAAAAATTCTACCACCTTAAAAACGGGCTGAATTGAGAACCACCTCCTTTTTGGAAGTCGGTTAAAAAACAAGGTCTGGGAGGTGTCGGAGGAGGATACTTAAAATTTTTTTTTTTATTTTTACAAAAAAAAAATCAACAAGTAAGTACATGTACAACTTTGTACAAGTGCTATCTCTTACGATACCTTCGTGTATGAGTCCGACTTGAACTTGATCGATTTTTAAAATATTAGAGTAATAATGAAGTAATAAATGTAGAGATAGTACATATGTACTTGTAGGTAGGTACCTCTACCTAAATACACAAAATTCAACAAACCGCGAGCAACGAGTAGCCCGCGCATGACGTAAGCTATCGCGACGTTGCCGCAGCGACGGTGTACCTATAGTTGCGACTTGCGGCTATCTCTTTCATACGGGTTAATCAGCAATATTTAAAGATTAACCTTATCGAAATACGGCTGACCCCGTATAACGGTTAATCAAACAAAGGGGTTTCACGTCTAACCGGTTAACCTTTTAAGCGGATTAATCGGTCCTTGAATTTTTGGGATATGATTTACGTAAATATATATTTTATTGAGTCTATTATTAGGTGGTTTTAGATGTTATTATACAATTTACAACATTTTTTTATAATTTTTTATATCATTTATTCCATTGAACCATCGACCAACAATGTTAGACACCTTTTCAAAGTTACCCGTAGATATTGTACCAACTCTGTTGGTGATTTTTTTGCCCCCACTATTTATCCATACTAATATTATAAATGCGAAAGTGTGTCTGTCTGTCTGACTGTCTGCTAGCTTTTCACGGCTCAACCGTTCAACCGATTTTGACCAAATTTGGTACAAATATAGCTTGCATCCCGGGGAAGGACATGGGCTACTTTTTATCCCGGAAAAATGAAGAGTTCCCACAGGATTTTTAAAAACTTAAATCCACGCGGACGAAGTCGCGGGCATCATCTAGTTTTTCATAAAAATCTGGTAGCACTGTAAACGTCAAAAAATGTTGTTTAATTAAAAATTTGACTATATAGGTATCAAGTGTATCATATGAATGGGCTTCAGTAGCACAGCGCAGCGGTACCTACCTTCGTGCGCGGGGTAGAGCGCGCGGTACCTACCTTCGTGCGCGGGGTAGAGCGCGAGCAGGCGCCGCAGCTCGTGCTTGCTGTAGGCGGCGCGGTACCTACCTTCGTGCGCGGGGTAGAGCGCGAGCAGGCGCCGCAGCTCGTGCTTGCTGTAGGCGGCGCGGTACCTACCTTCGTGCGCGGGGTAGAGCGCGAGCAGGCGCCGCAGCTCGTGCTTGCTGTAGGCGGCGCGGTACCTACCTTCGTGCGCGGGGTAGAGCGCGAGCAGGCGCCGCAGCTCGTGCTTGCTGTAGGCGGCGCGGTACCTACCTTCGTGCGCGGGGTAGAGCGCGAGCAGGCGCCGCAGCTCGTGCTTGCTGTAGGCGGCGCGGTACCTACCTTCGTGCGCGGGGTAGAGCGCGAGCAGGCGCCGCAGCTCGTGCTTGC
The DNA here is from genome assembly GCF_902806685.2 of Maniola hyperantus. Lineage (NCBI taxonomy): Eukaryota > Metazoa > Arthropoda > Insecta > Lepidoptera > Nymphalidae > Maniola > Maniola hyperantus. The sequence continues at coordinate 15,201,245 of NC_048546.1, forward strand.
TGTAGGCGGCGCGGTACCTACCTTCGTGCGCGGGGTAGAGCGCGAGCAGGCGCCGCAGCTCGTGCTTGCTGTAGGCGGCGCGGTACCTACCTTCGTGCGCGGGGTAGAGCGCGAGCAGGCGCCGCAGCTCGTGCTTGCTGTAGGCGGCGCGGTACCTACCTTCGTGCGCGGGGTAGAGCGCGAGCAGGCGCCGCAGCTCGTGCTTGCTGTAGGCGGCGCGGTACCTACCTTCGTGCGCGGGGTAGAGCGCGAGCAGGCGCCGCAGCTCGTGCTTGCTGTAGGCGGCGCGGTACCTACCTTCGTGCGCGGGGTAGAGCGCGAGCAGGCGCCGCAGCTCGTGCTTGCTGTAGGCGGCGCGGTACCTACCTTCGTGCGCGGGGTAGAGCGCGAGCAGGCGCCGCAGCTCGTGCTTGCTGTAGGCGGCGCGGTACCTACCTTCGTGCGCGGGGTAGAGCGCGAGCAGGCGCCGCAGCTCGTGCTTGCTGTAGGCGGCGCGGTACCCACCTTCGTGCGCGGGGTAGAGCGCGAGCAGGCGCCGCAGCTCGTGCTTGCTGTAGGCGGCGCGGTACCTACCTTCGTGCGCGGGGTAGAGCGCGAGCAGGCGCCGCAGCTCGTGCTTGCTGTAGGCGGCGCGGTACCTACCTTCGTGCGCGGGGTAGAGCGCGAGCAGGCGCCGCAGCTCGTGCTTGCTGTAGGCGGCGCGGTACCTACCTTCGTGCGCGGGGTAGAGCGCGAGCAGGCGCCGCAGCTCGTGCTTGCTGTAGGCGGCGCGGTACCTACCTTCGTGCGCGGGGTAGAGCGCGAGCAGGCGCCGCAGCTCGTGCTTGCTGTAGGCGGCGCGGTACCTACCTTCGTGCGCGGGGTAGAGCGCGAGCAGGCGCCGCAGCTCGTGCTTGCTGTAGGCGGCGCGGTACCTACCTTCGTGCGCGGGGTAGAGCGCGAGCAGGCGCCGCAGCTCGTGCTTGCTGTAGGCGGCGCGGTACCTACCTTCGTGCGCGGGGTAGAGCGCGAGCAGGCGCCGCAGCTCGTGCTTGCTGTAGGCGGCGCGGTACCTACCTTCGTGCGCGGGGTAGAGCGCGAGCAGGCGCCGCAGCTCGTGCTTGCTGTAGGCGGCGCGGTACCCTACCTTCGTGCGCGGGGTAGAGCGCGAGCAGGCGCCGCAGCTCGTGCTTGCTGTAGGCGGCGCGGTACCTACCTTCGTGCGCGGGGTAGAGCGCGAGCAGGCGCCGCAGCTCGTGCTTGCTGTAGGCGGCGCGGTACCTACCTTCGTGCGCGGGGTAGAGCGCGAGCAGGCGCCGCAGCTCGTGCTTGCTGTAGGCGGCGCGGTACCTACCTTCGTGCGCGGGGTAGAGCGCGAGCAGGCGCCGCAGCTCGTGCTTGCTGTAGGCGGCGCGGTAGCACACCTCGTGCTCGCGCACGCCGGCCGCCACCGCCTCGGCCACGCCCTCGAAGAACGTGGTGAGCTTCTCCAGCGGGCGCCCGAACTGCTGCGTGACGTAGGCGCGCAGCGCGTCCGCGTAGCGCGCGCGCGCGTCGCGGCGCAGCGCGTCCAGCGCGGGCACGCGCAGCGCGCTCACGCACGCGTGCAGGCGGTGGTAGTTCTCCAGCTGCAGCACGGCGCGCGGCGTGCGCGGGTGCGCGGCCGTGGCGATGGCGCGCAGCTGCGCCGCGCCCAGCGCCAGGTACCAGCGGTCCAGGTCGGCGCGGCGGCCGCGCGCGAAGATGGCCTCGCACACGGCGCTCAGCTGCTCCAGCTCCGGGATGAAGCTCAGGATGCCGCACTTGGGCTTGCGCGCCGCCTGCCGACATCGGTTGGGTTAGGTTAGGTTGGACACTGCCCGCCGAGGCCACCGGCACCACCAGCACCACCAGCACCACCAGCACCACCAGCACCAGCACGCACCTGCTTGACGGCGTCGGGCAGCGCGGCGAGGCGCTCGGCCACGACGCGGTCGGCGCCGCGCTTGGCGGCCACCGCCACGGCCGCCAGCGCCGCGCGCGCCCAGCGCGCCTCGCCCGCGCCCGCCTCCGCCTCAGCCTCGCCGCCGCGCAGCACGCGCCGCCCCACGCACGCCAGCGCGCGCATCGCCCCGCTGCGAACGTATGACAATCGGGAGTTGGGAGAACATTATGTTGGAATGTTTAAGAGAAGACTCGTTCGACTCACTAAGGCTCGTGCTTCTCGATGTGCTGCACGAGCGCGACCAGCTCCTGCTCCAGCGCGGGGAACAGCTCGGCGCGCAGGCGGCGCGCGGCGTCCGACGCGCGCCGCGCCTCCGCGCCGCCGCCCGACGCGCCCGATGCGCCCGACCCGCCCGACCCGCCGCCGCCCTCGCCCTGCCGGCACGACCAACTCACACTGATAAATCTCATATTTTTATCATTCGCAATCATAGATGGCGTTATATGCCGCAATTATATTATTATGCATAACAGAGATAGCACCGTTGCTATGCTTGCATCTTTTATTCGCGTGAATGGGACATAAATAGGGGTATATGTGCATTTCCTTCTTCCCTGTACGCAACCCCATATATGTCCGTTCCTTCCTACATCCTAACTTGTATGCAAGAAGTACCAGTCGGTGCAAACACTTCGCCGTGAAGACATGGCCGCGCTGTGACACGGCGTGCGCAGTGCCAACTGCCAACGTGCGCAGTGCCAACTGCCAACGTGCGCAGTGCCAACTGCCAACGTGCGCAGTGCCAACTGCCAACGTGCGCAGTGCCAACTGCCAACGTGCGCAGTGCCAACTGCCAACGTACGCAGTGCCAACTGCCAACGTGCGCAGTGCCAACTGCCAACGTGCGCAGTGCCAACTGCCAACGTGCGCAGTGCTAACTGCCAACGTGCGCAGTGCCAACTGCCAACGTGTTTGTGCAAAATAAAATAACCTTAATTCGATAATCGTGCGCATAAAATAAGCCAAAAATCATCAAACCCAAGACCTGATCAGGAAGAAATTCACAACTTCATCAAACTGAGTTTATCCTGTGTTCTTGAGACGTCCCATTTTCCTAGCTGTTCCTTGTTTTGAATGCTACTTATTTTCGGGGGAAAATAAATTTAAACCGCTTCAATCTACAGTCCACTTTTAAAGTTAAATAAATATCGAAATAAGTCCTACCGCTTCAAATATGGTCGAATTCCGTTTCCTCCATAATTAATTTTTGAAGTTTACCACACACAATATAATACAAATGTGCACTTATCAATCTGTTTATCGCAAGAACACCGCAAGACACAAATAACTAATTATTTAGCAGTTATGCTCCGCCTTCCTCATCCACCCACTTCCCGCTATCTTCTTAAGGTCGTCAGTCCAGCGGGTTGGAGGTCGTCCCACACTGCGCTTGCTGATACACGGTCTCCACTCCAGAACACGTCTGATTATGATTATGATTACGAAAAAAGTAAGGCATCAAAAAAAATCGTCTCCATACAAAATTGATTTTAAATTTTTAACAGAATACTGGAACTTTTTTATCACACCTTGTATGTATGTCATCATGATCAACCCATCACCGGCTTACTACATAGCACGGGTCTCCTCTCAGAGTGAGAAGGGTTTTGGCCATAGTCTACCATGCTGGTCATGTGTGGATTGGTAGAGTTCACACACCTTTGAGAACATTAAGGAGAACTCTCAGGGATGCAGGTTTCCTCAATCCTCACGATGTTTTCCTTCACCGTTAAAGCAAGTGATATTTAATTAATTAAAACGCACATAACTCCGAAAAGTAAGAGGTGGGTGCCCGGGATCGAACCCCTGACCTCCGATTAGAAGGCGGACATCCTAACCACTAGGCTATTACAGCTTTGTATGTGAATAAAACCCGTAGTTGGCAGAAGACATTTATTTGGTAAAATTCAATTTAATATACACTACTGTAAGCTGTTCGATCATAAGTAATAACTCGATGTAAAGTCAAACAGCGCCATCTAGTAAGTGAGAAGGTAGTTTTTTTTTACAATACTTTATCGTTCACAATAGGCTACTTGACTCATATCTAATTTCGTCCAATAAATGATTATTTATTATAGTATTTTGCTTAAGACAACGAAATATATCAATAACAATTATTAAAAACGCAGGATGGATATATAAATCCAATTTAAAAAAATACAATTTTTATTTTTATTTGAAACGCAGAAAACGCTGTCAGCCATGATGTGACGTCATTCTTCTTCTTCTTCTCTTAATATATGGCTTTTTCCAGTGCCATGTCAGCACAATGCACTTTGCCAGTCTCAAGTAGCTTGAAGGAGACACAGAGGAGATTGGCCGGTAAAAATGTGCAGTTAAGATCTTAAACTGTTTACTGTAATAGAAGGGTTAATTTATTGTTAGTACCATAATATAACTATTACATATAATATTACAACTGGGATCACATAGACAGACACACACATGGGAAGGTCAACAGAGAGACATAGATACACAAATTATAGCTTTAGTTTGTTAATTTTAAAAAATTTACATAGATACTTAATATAAGGACTATACACTAACATTAAAACACATTCAACATTTAGAGGGCGGGGAATTTTAGGAGGGAGGATATCGTAAAGTTTAAAGGGGAGTTTGGGACAGGAGAAGAGTATGTGGGAGGCTGATCCTTCGTCTAGACCACATTCACACAGGGAGTTGTCACGCACTCTTAATTTTGACAAGTGGACAGGGGTGGTGACGTCATTAAATATGTAAACAAAGAAATGTCATTCCTATGTCACGCGGGGACTAACGTAGTATCCATATATATAAAATTTAGAGTCCTGACTAACTTATATATCAACGCACAGCCTAAACATCTAAACAGCTGGGCCTAGATACATGAAATTTGGTGAGTGTGTTCTTTGTAGGTAAAGAGAAGGTATCCACTAGGAAAGGATTTTTTGAAATTCCACCTCTGAGTGGGTTAAATGGAGGTTTGAAATTTATGAAGTCCACGCGGGCGAAGTCACGAGCATAAGCTAGTTTTTATATATTTCTAAAAACTCATAGTAAACGTAAAAAAATATCGTTTTCTCTTTATAAATTGAATAAGTTATTAAGTAAGACTTACAACAAAGTGATCTTTGCAAAAATAAATTTGGGTTGAAGTCGTTAGTCATATAGGATCCCTTTAAGCAAGTCTTTGCGTGTTACGTATATTTATTTCACTGGGCACTCTAATCCACAACTTTCCTGTGGTCTTTATCGATGCGTTTTTTACATTCTCGGATGATGCAATAACGATAATTACTATATTTTTCATGTAAACTAGTATAGAAGTCATGTTTATTAAACTTTGGTAGGTTATGCTCAGTATATATAATGTACTCTGTGGTTATGCTGTTGTTTACAAATGCATGACGTCAGAGCACAGATAATCTATCGGCCAAACATGGCCGACAGTGTTTTCACCTGTCTAAGAAAAATATTTTTTTAAATTAAAGTTTTACGGTTTTTAGGGCGCAAAAAAATATAGTGTTAATTTTTTTGATATAATAGGACAAATATTAACCATTTAAGACCAACTTAAAAAAATTGTCAAGTAGCCTATTGGACAGTATGTATGATGTGGATAAAACTCAAAGGTTTCCTTTCAGAAAAATTAAGAAACATCATGAATATGAAAAATTAACCGAAGTACCCCTAATTATGTCGAAAACTATCAATCATAGAATATATCTTGACCCTGGGCCCTTTGGTGAGCGTGAAAATAAATGACCACCGAATTAAAATTTTACCCATACAAAACACTATCGCTCTCAAAAACTATGTACCTAAGTAAAAAATACTTAAAACCTTGGACCCTTAGTGAATTGGAGAGTAAAAGATAGCCACTGAACAAAGAAAAAAATTGCCTCTCACAAAACTATCAGATAAAACACTCAAAATGATCAGATAAAAGTTGTTGTACCTACTGAAGCCTCGGACCCTTTGGTGAAATGGTGAATAATAGATGCCCACCATATTACAATAAATATGTTGGAGAACAAGAGGATGGCCGACATCAGCAAAGAGCAAAGTGTTTACAATTAAATGGCGGCGAGCCTACAAATACTTAAGCCTCGGACCCTTTGGTGAAATGGTGAATAATAGATGCCCACCATATTACAATAAATATGTTGGAGAACAAGAGGATGGCCGACATCAGCAAAGAGCAAAGTGTTTACAATTAAATGGCGGCGAGCCTACAAATACTTAAGCCTCGGACCCTTTGGTGAAATGGTGAATAATAGATGGCCCATATAAAAAATAATTTCCTACACAAAAGAAAATAAAATTGAGCAGTCTTTAGTAAGTTTTGTGTTGAATTTGTTCTTCAAACTGATTTTTCTTTTAAAGGTTTTAAAGGCAATTTGCAGCCCAAATAGACCATAGTCTGTGCTAGGAAAACATTCAGTTCCACTCACCTTCGCGTCCACGTCGAGGCCGAAGAAGTGCGTGCAGAAATCCTGCTCGGCGTTGCACACGCTCTCCACCAGCGTCAGCACCTCGTCCAGCAGCGGGTCCACGCGCTCCGGCGCCGCGTGCGCCAGCTCCTGCTTGGCGCGCTCGGCCGCCGCGCGCACGTCGCGCTCGTGCACGCGCGCCCACGCGCCGCAGTACACGCGCAGCAGCGCCGCGTACGCCTTGTCGTCCGTGCACTTGAGCCAGCGCATGAAGGGCGCGTAGGGCGCCAGCTCGGCGTGGTGCGCACGCGCGCGCGGCGTCGCCGTGGCCTCGTTGCCGAGGTGGATGAGCGCGTTGTTGAGGTGCCGCGCCAGCGCCGCCGCCAGCGCGTCGCGCGCGCGCGCCAAGCGCCGCAACCGCTCGCGCACGGCGCCCAGCCGCAGCCGCGCCTCGCCCGCGCGCGCCGCGTCCAGCGCGCCGCGCAGCGCCTCCGCCGCCGCCAGCGCGCGCGCGCGCCCCTCCGCCGTGCCCAGCGAGATCTGACACAGAGTACGACGTGCATACATGATCGCTCCCTCCGCGACCGCCGCGACGACGCAGCGCACTCACCTCGGGCAGCGCGTCCAGGTCCTGCAGCGCGGGGTTGTCGAGCCAGTCGTACATGTCCGCGAGCTCCGCGAGCAGCGAGCGCGCCGCTGCGTCCGCGCGCGCCGCGCCCGAGCGCGCGTGCAGAGCCGCCGGCGCCGCACGCGTCAGCGCCTCGAGCCGCGCCAGCCGCGCCGACAGCGCGCCGCTCGCCGCGCCGCCCGCTGCGACCACACACAGTTACAGTCGGATCGCAGTCCACCTCGCGGCGACGGCGCGCGGCGGGGACGCACCTTCGAGCCGTTCGGCGAGACGCGCGCCGCCGCCCTCCGTGGCCGCGGCCAGCATGCCGGCCACGTTGAGCGCGTCGAGGCGCGCCAGGCGCTCGGCCAGGCGGCGCACGCGGCGCTCGGCGTCCGCGTCGCCGGGCTCCGCGTCGTCCAGCAGCGCGGCCAGCGCCGCGTCGGACGGCGCGCCGGGCGCGGGGCGCGCGCCCGCCGCTGCCGCCAGCTGCAGCAGCGTCGGGCGCCCGGCCTCCGCGCAGCGCAGCGCCAGCGTCTCGCCGCCCGCCTCCACGAGCACCGCGCCGCTCTGCGGAGGATACGCTGCGTGTACTGACATATTGCTGATGAACCTGCTACCTCAACTTGCGAACGGACTCCCTTGAAAATGGACGCCGGATAGGTTCGAAACGTGTCGGGCTAACGTCGACTAAACACGTGAGTAAAGCCGGGACAGATATTATATATAATGGAAATCACTCAGGATAGTTTATATATCTATAACAGGTACAATGTATACGGCTGTTTCCGGGCGCGCCTGCATAGGATGACGTTGTGCGAGAGCCCGGCGTGCGAGTGCGGCTTTGGCGACGAGGATAGGCACCATGTGCTGTGGGAGTGTCCCCTTTTTGAGGACTTGTGGGTGACGATGTTGGATGGGATCGTACGCGGGGAAGCGGGGCCGGTCTTCTACACGGACCTCGTCTCATCGGCGGGGAACTACAACCGGCTACGGGAATTCGCGCACCATTGGCATACGAGGCGAAGCAGCTCGGAGCGTACAGGTGCCAGGCCGGCACCACGGAGGAGCAGCAGCGGAGATCACAGCTGTGTTAGTGACGTCTAGCCCCCAAGGGGGGAGAGTGAGCATAAGGGACAAGGAAGAGACAAAAATAATTTGTAGGGAGTCAAGAAGGCGCCCCGGGAAATGCCAAGAGCAAGTACCGAACGGGCGCCCTCCCGCGACTCGGCACATATAACCGAGAGGTTGGTGGGGCCATGGGAGGTGGAGGGTTGTCCCTAGGTACAATATACACATGTATATATCTTATAGCAGTTACAATATACACATGTATATATCTTATAGCAGGTACAATATACACATGAGCTTTTATGAGAATCAGAAAATTTATTTTATATATATACAGTGGAAACTCGATAAAACCAGACTAATTTATTGTAGTCATTAGGGATTCGGATAATCGAAAATCCGGATAATCGAATGTATGAAGAAAAGCGGGTTTTGTGCATATTATGTAGTTCACTGACTGATTTATCAACACACAGCTCAAACTACTGGACAAATCGGGCTGAAATCTGGCTGGTGGATAGCTATTAAGATGTAGGCATCCGTTAAGAAAGGATTTTTGAAAATTCAAGCCCTAAGGGGTTGAAATAGGGGTTTGAAACTTGTGTAGTCCATGCGGACAAAGCCGCGAGCATAAGCTAGTTTTATATAAAATGTTTGAGCAGTTCATTTCATAAATTAAAATTTTGGACAGAGTACTGGATCAGATACCCAGCGACAGCTGTCACGTGAAGATCACACTGAGCCGGTAACATGTTAAGTATGCATGTCCAACGTTAGTATTATTATCTCAAACAATTAAGTTGGGGCCACCTTCAGCTTCATGTTTACAAACCAAACCCAAACCGAAAGCCCACCAAATACAAATCATTTCATAGCAGTGCTACACTAGATGTTTCACTTAATGCAGATCCCACGATTGGAATCTGAGCGACGTCGGTCGGCGCTCACCGTCAGGTCGGGCTTGACGCACACGGCGTGCAGCGGCCACACGCGCAGCCGCGCGCCGCCCTCGCTCAGCACCAGCGCGCCGCCCTCCGCGCTCAGGCGCTGCGCGCGCCCGCCCTCGCCCTCCACGTCCACGCCCAGCTCCACGCCGCACTCCTCCAGCTTCATCCTCCCCCTCCCACGTACCACACACCGATAATAACTACTTTCTCTATGTTGTTTAATGACTATAACGAATCACCATAAGCTGTCATATTATCAAATATCAACAATAATTTTAGTAAGAATCTATCTTTCACTTTAAAAAGTACTTTAGGTAAAATGAAATGAATAAAAATATTATTAAATTTTGATTTGTAGATTGTATAGGTAGTCGAATTTTAATGTGTTTTTAATGAAACAACACCAAACCACCGAAACAACACGTTTTGACATTAGCTAACAAGGGCGATTGTCTAAGCTGTCAAACAACGCATCAATCTTACACTAATGTCAAATGACAAATTGTAAAATAATAATGATACCATAATATGATTATTATTATTATAATATTTAAGATGTTTCATGTTAGTGATGATGTGGTTCAGTTGGTTCATGAGAATGAGTCCATGAACCAGTCCCTGCTTCTCTATTTTAGATTGAACTTTCACAAGAAGAGTAAAGAAGAAGCATTATAAAATTAGTAGGTACCTACTTAGTTAAATTATTACTGAAATAAAATAAGTACCTAGAGATGGTATAATAGTGCTTTAAAAAAGGGATTTTAGAATATGATTTACTTAAATATGTTTTTTATCGAGTAATAAGGTGATTTTAGATGTTACTAAACAATTTACAGTAGGATGATCGATTCACAATGTTTGACACGTTTCTAAAGTTATCCGTAGCTACTGTACCAACTGGATTGGTGGTCCATGCCAATAGGTTGTTGCCCCTAGCACTATTTATGGACAGCCAGGCTGATCCATTGAGGTTGCGTAGTGATTATAAACTCTTTGGGGCTAGAACTCTCTGGTATTTATATTGTGTTATCCTCAGAACCAGAACGCATTCAGAACGTGTTATCCTTGGATGAATGTTATCCTTATCCACAGAGTACATTGGTATAGGTGTTATCTATGGCTAGAACCATAGATAATATACTAAGCTAGAACCCAGAGCTGTGAAACCAGAAAAGCCAGAACAAAACGATGTATAATATTATTTATAATTTTTACGAAAAAATATGCAAAATTGTAAATTAAGTCACGCATTGATTTGATTTGCTTTTAAATTAATACAAATATTCCAATACTTATTTAAAAAATTGAGCTTCATATATAGGAGGGCGTGGAGAGCCGCATACATTATAACCTCACTCGAGTGCAGTCAAACAACAGCAAGAATGGCAAAGAACGCTACCAAGGGTGGAAAAAAATCGAACGAAGAAGTATTCGCAGGCTTTCAGAACCTTCGCGCCGAGCAGAGGCAGCTCGCCAACAAGATATCGGAGCTGGAGATGGATCTGAACGAGCACAAGTAAGCAGCTTCGTCTCCACCGAGACGTTCTGTCGTCGCCTTAACCTGCGTAATAATATTGTGATCCTGTGTATCGTTGCGGCAGAATTGTGATCGAGACGCTGCGCGGCGTGGAGCCGGAGCGCAGGTGCTTCCGCATGGTGGGCGGCGTGCTGGTGGAGCGCACCGTGGGCGCCGTGCTGCCCGAGCTGGAGGGCAACCGCGACCGCCTGCCGCAGGCGCTGCAGGTGAGCCTTCTGTGATCGAGACGCTGCGCGGCGTGGAGCCTATACTACTTACCTCCGATATCATCGTACTTCGTCCTGCGACATAATCGCGTTGCATGCACGGACTGCCGCGGCCGTCTCCATTATTTTAAATTCTTGATATCTCCTAAGATATTATTCTAAGCGAAATGATACCGGACTTTTTTTAGAGCTGTTTAAGAGGAACAATTCCATTGAACATTGTTTTCGTGCTAACTATTTAGGCAGCGTACGCCACGGAAGCTCACAGATGAGACGAGTTTTTTCACTTTATTGCAATTTTATATATTCGAATTGCAAATATTTTTGAAGGGATCTCCTAATTTTTAAAAAAATAAAATATAGCCTATGTCACTTAGGAATTATGTAGCTTTCTATTGGTGAAAGAATTTTCAAAATCGGTTCAGTAGTTCCAGAGATTATCCCCTACAAACAAACTTAACGACATTACCTCTTTATAATTTCAAATTTGCACACCATGGTGGCAGAATGTAGGTTTGTACAAACAACAATTGTAATAAACAAGTTATAAATGACACAACACAACTACAATTGGCAAATAAATGATTTGTATTTGGGGTTGCACAGTTAAAGTTCAAATGCAGCTATGAAAAGTTAAAACACATACACTCGCACTCGTGACACTGGAGCCCTAACGTCGTTGGTGTGGCAGGCGCTGAACGAGCAGCTGACGCGCAAGGGGCAGGAGATCAACGACTACATCGAGCAGCACGACATCCGCGTGCAGCGCGGCAGCGACGCGGAGCCCCAAGCGGCCGCGCCCGACGCCGCCAAGAGCAACGTGCTGGTCGCCAGCGCTTGAGGGCCCTGCGCAGATGCCTTCAGAGCAACGTGCTGGAGGACCCTGCACTGCTGCCTTCGGACAATAACCCATGCTCGTTATTGCCACATTCTAATGCTATCAGCTTCGCAAATTTCCCTCACAAAGATGTAAACATTGTATGCACAAGTCAGCTGAAAGTGCACAACCCCACGTGTCAGCTGAAAGTGCACAACCCTACATGTTAGCATTTGAATAAGGCAATATTCCTCAGATAACTAATCATCCCCTGCCGCCCGCCGGGTGTCACTGTCACGGTACCAGCAGGAATATTTACAAAGATTTTTAAAAAATTATTTTTAAACAACTTCCGAAAAGGCGGTGGTTCTCAATTCAACCCATTTTTTAAAATTGTATGTTCACCGATTTCTTCGAGGTTTCTGGATCGATTTGCAAATCTTTTTTAATCAACAGAGGATGTTTCCGTGGTGGTCCCATGAAAATTTCTGGGACCAACTCCTCAGTCCTGATGCTGCAGGGTTACCGCCCATCTAAGTTATTAAGATTCAGGAAGTGTTCATAGTGAATTAATGTTGTAGGTACCAAGCAACGACTTTATGCTTGGATTCCGAGTCCCAACTCCTCAACCCTGATGATGTAGGGGTACAGCACTCCTAAACTATAGAGATCCAGGAACTGTTCCTGGTGAAATAATATTGTAAATGCTGAGAGCATAGACTTTGTTATTGAATTCCAAGTCCCAACTCTTCAATCCTGATGCTTGAAGGTACTGAACTCCTAAGCCGTGTGGATTTGGAAAGTTTTGGTGGTGAATTGATATTTTAGGTATCAAACAGTGGCGCCGATTCTTTTGTACACAATCTCTAAACTAAACTAAATTTACAGGTCTCAATCTAGTGCCATCCTTTTCCGCAAGCAACATTATGAAAGGGATAGCAATAGATTTAGACGTGTCATTTTAGTTTAGTTTAAAGATTGTGTACAACGGAATTAGCCACAATGACTACTTACACTAAAAAATCTTAAAATATTTTTTTTATTAAAAAACCGATTTCCAAAAGGGTTATTCCCGTTGAGTCAAAGGATATTTTTCTCCAGAAATAGTAATATCAGTTTTTTGAAAAAATGCTTGGAGGTACCGTTTGATAGGATAGGACAGCTCCCCTCCCGCAGCCCGAGGGGGCGCTTCTGTGCACGGCATTCATCGGTGAATACACAAGTGTGCAGTTCAGTTCATGTGTGCAGACCAGTGCTAGCACACGAGTGCACTGTGCGTGGCGCGGAGGCTGGGCTGCCAGTCACTGCGACAGTTCAGTTCATGTGTGCAGACCAGTGCTAGCACACGAGTGCACTGTGCGTCGCGCGGAGGCTGGGCTGCCAGTCGCTGCGACAGTTCAGTTCATGTGTGCAGACCAGTGCTAGCACACGAGTGCACTGTGCGTCGCGCGGAGGCTGGGCTGCCAGTCACTGCGACAGTTCAGTTCATGTGTGCAGACCAGTGCTAGCACACGAGTGCACTGTGCGTCGCGCGGAGGCTGGGCTGCCAGTCGCTGCGACAGTTCAGTTCATGTGTGCAGACCAGTGCTAGCACACGAGTGCACTGTGCGTCGCGCGGAGGCTGGGCTGCCAGTCGCTGCGACAGTTCAGTTCATGTGTGCAGACCAGTGCTAGCACACGAGTGCACTGTGCGTCGCGCGGAGGCTGGGCTGCCAGTCGCTGCGACAGTTCAGTTCATGTGTGCAGACCAGTGCTAGCACACGAGTGCACTGTGCGTCGCGCGGAGGCTGGGCTGCCAGTCGCTGCGACAGTTCAGTTCATGTGTGCAGACCAGTGCTAGCACACGAGTGCACTGTGCGTCGCGCGGAGGCTGGGCTGCCAGTCGCTGCGACAGTTCAGTTCATGTGTGCAGACCAGTGCTAGCACACGAGTGCACTGTGCGTCGCGCGGAGGCTGGGCTGCCAGTCACTGCGACAGTTCAGTTCATGTGTGCAGACCAGTGCTAGCACACGAGTGCACTGTGCGTCGCGCGGAGGCTGGGCTGCCAGTCGCTGCGACAGTTCAGTTCATGTGTGCAGACCAGTGCTAGCACACGAGTGCACTGTGCGTCGCGCGGAGGCTGGGCTGCCAGTCACTGCGACAGTTCAGTTCATGTGTGCAGACCAGTGCTAGCACACGAGTGCACTGTGCGTCGCGCGGAGGCTGGGCTGCCAGTCGCTGCGACAGTTCAGTTCATGTGTGCAGACCAGTGCTAGCACACGAGTGCACTGTGCGTCGCGCGGAGGCTGGGCTGCCAGTCGCTGCGACAGTTCAGTTCATGTGTGCAGACCAGTGCTAGCACACGAGTGCACTGTGCGTCGCGCGGAGGCTGGGCTGCCAGTCGCTGCGACAGTTCAGTTCATGTGTGCAGACCAGTGCTAGCACACGAGTGCACTGTGCGTCGCGCGGAGGCTGGGCTGCCAGTCGCTGCGACAGTTCAGTTCATGTGTGCAGACCAGTGCTAGCACACGAGTGCACTGTGCGTCGCGCGGAGGCTGGGCTGCCAGTCGCTGCGACAGTTCAGTTCATGTGTGCAGACCAGTGCTAGCACACGAGTGCACTGTGCGTCGCGCGGAGGCTGGGCTGCCAGTCGCTGCGACAGTTCAGTTCATGTGTGCAGACCAGTGCTAGCACACGAGTGCACTGTGCGTCGCGCGGAGGCTGGGCTGCCAGTCGCTGCGACAGTTCAGTTCATGTGTGCAGACCAGTGCTAGCACACGAGTGCACTGTGCGTCGCGCGGAGGCTGGGCTGCCAGTCGCTGCGACAGTTCAGTTCATGTGTGCAGACCAGTGCTAGCACACGAGTGCACTGTGCGTCGCGCGGAGGCTGGGCTGCCAGTCGCTGCGACAGTTCAGTTCATGTGTGCAGACCAGTGCTAGCACACGAGTGCACTGTGCGTCGCGCGGAGGCTGGGCTGCCAGTCGCTGCGACAGTTCAGTTCATGTGTGCAGACCAGTGCTAGCACACGAGTGCACTGTGCGTCGCGCGGAGGCTGGGCTGCCAGTCGCTGCGACAGTTCAGTTCATGTGTGCAGACCAGTGCTAGCACACGAGTGCACTGTGCGTCGCGCGGAGGCTGGGCTGCCAGTCGCTGCGACAGTTCAGTTCATGTGTGCAGACCAGTGCTAGCACACGAGTGCACTGTGCGTCGCGCGGAGGCTGGGCTGCCAGTCGCTGCGACAGTTCAGTTCATGTGTGCAGACCAGTGCTAGCACACGAGTGCACTGTGCGTCGCGCGGAGGCTGGGCTGCCAGTCGCTGCGACAGTTCAGTTCATGTGTGCAGACCAGTGCTAGCACACGAGTGCACTGTGCGTCGCGCGGAGGCTGGGCTGCCAGTCGCTGCGACAGTTCAGTTCATGTGTGCAGACCAGTGCTAGCACACGAGTGCACTGTGCGTCGCGCGGAGGCTGGGCTGCCAGTCGCTGCGACAGTTCAGTTCATGTGTGCAGACCAGTGCTAGCACACGAGTGCACTGTGCGTCGCGCGGAGGCTGGGCTGCCAGTCGCTGCGACAGTTCAGTTCATGTGTGCAGACCAGTGCTAGCACACGAGTGCACTGTGCGTCGCGCGGAGGCTGGGCTGCCAGTCGCTGCGACAGTTCAGTTCATGTGTGCAGACCAGTGCTAGCACACGAGTGCACTGTGCGTCGCGCGGAGGCTGGGCTGCCAGTCGCTGCGACAGTTCAGTTCATGTGTGCAGACCAGTGCTAGCACACGAGTGCACTGTGCGTCGCGCGGAGGCTGGGCTGCCAGTCGCTGCGACAGTTCAGTTCATGTGTGCAGACCAGTGCTAGCACACGAGTGCACTGTGCGTCGCGCGGAGGCTGGGCTGCCAGTCGCTGCGACAGTTCAGTTCATGTGTGCAGACCAGTGCTAGCACACGAGTGCACTGTGCGTCGCGCGGAGGCTGGGCTGCCAGTCGCTGCGACAGTTCAGTTCATGTGTGCAGACCAGTGCTAGCACACGAGTGCACTGTGCGTCGCGCGGAGGCTGGGCTGCCAGTCGCTGCGACAGTTCAGTTCATGTGTGCAGACCAGTGCTAGCACACGAGTGCACTGTGCGTCGCGCGGAGGCTGGGCTGCCAGTCGCTGCGACAGTTCAGTTCATGTGTGCAGACCAGTGCTAGCACACGAGTGCACTGTGCGTCGCGCGGAGGCTGGGCTGCCAGTCGCTGCGACAGTTCAGTTCATGTGTGCAGACCAGTGCTAGCACACGAGTGCACTGTGCGTCGCGCGGAGGCTGGGCTGCCAGTCGCTGCGACAGTTCAGTTCATGTGTGCAGACCAGTGCTAGCACACGAGTGCACTGTGCGTCGCGCGGAGGCTGGGCTGCCAGTCGCTGCGACAGTTCAGTTCATGTGTGCAGACCAGTGCTAGCACACGAGTGCACTGTGCGTCGCGCGGAGGCTGGGCTGCCAGTCGCTGCGACAGTTCAGTTCATGTGTGCAGACCAGTGCTAGCACACGAGTGCACTGTGCGTCGCGCGGAGGCTGGGCTGCCAGTCGCTGCGACAGTTCAGTTCATGTGTGCAGACCAGTGCTAGCACACGAGTGCACTGTGCGTCGCGCGGAGGCTGGGCTGCCAGTCGCTGCGACAGTTCAGTTCATGTGTGCAGACCAGTGCTAGCACACGAGTGCACTGTGCGTCGCGCGGAGGCTGGGCTGCCAGTCGCTGCGACAGTTCAGTTCATGTGTGCAGACCAGTGCTAGCACACGAGTGCACTGTGCGTGGCGCGGAGGCTGGGCTGCCAGTCGCTGCGACAGTTCAGTTCATGTGTGCAGACCAGTGCTAGCACACGAGTGCACTGTGCGTCGCGCGGAGGCTGGGCTGCCAGTCGCTGCGACAGTTCAGTTCATGTGTGCAGACCAGTGCTAGCACACGAGTGCACTGTGCGTCGCGCGGAGGCTGGGCTGCCAGTCGCTGCGACAGTTCAGTTCATGTGTGCAGACCAGTGCTAGCACACGAGTGCACTGTGCGTCGCGCGGAGGCTGGGCTGCCAGTCGCTGCGACAGTTCAGTTCATGTGTGCAGACCAGTGCTAGCACACGAGTGCACTGTGCGTCGCGCGGAGGCTGGGCTGCCAGTCGCTGCGACAGTTCAGTTCATGTGTGCAGACCAGTGCTAGCACACGAGTGCACTGTGCGTCGCGCGGAGGCTGGGCTGCCAGTCGCTGCGACAGTTCAGTTCATGTGTGCAGACCAGTGCTAGCACACGAGTGCACTGTGCGTCGCGCGGAGGCTGGGCTGCCAGTCGCTGCGACAGTTCAGTTCATGTGTGCAGACCAGTGCTAGCACACGAGTGCACTGTGCGTCGCGCGGAGGCTGGGCTGCCAGTCGCTGCGACAGTTCAGTTCATGTGTGCAGACCAGTGCTAGCACACGAGTGCACTGTGCGTCGCGCGGAGGCTGGGCTGCCAGTCGCTGCGACAGTTCAGTTCATGTGTGCAGACCAGTGCTAGCACACGAGTGCACTGTGCGTCGCGCGGAGGCTGGGCTGCCAGTCGCTGCGACAGTTCAGTTCATGTGTGCAGACCAGTGCTAGCACACGAGTGCACTGTGCGTCGCGCGGAGGCTGGGCTGCCAGTCGCTGCGACAGTTCAGTTCATGTGTGCAGACCAGTGCTAGCACACGAGTGCACTGTGCGTCGCGCGGAGGCTGGGCTGCCAGTCGCTGCGACAGTTCAGTTCATGTGTGCAGACCAGTGCTAGCACACGAGTGCACTGTGCGTCGCGCGGAGGCTGGGCTGCCAGTCGCTGCGACAGTTCAGTTCATGTGTGCAGACCAGTGCTAGCACACGAGTGCACTGTGCGTCGCGCGGAGGCTGGGCTGCCAGTCGCTGCGACAGTTCAGTTCATGTGTGCAGACCAGTGCTAGCACACGAGTGCACTGTGCGTCGCGCGGAGGCTGGGCTGCCAGTCGCTGCGACAGTTCAGTTCATGTGTGCAGACCAGTGCTAGCACACGAGTGCACTGTGCGTCGCGCGGAGGCTGGGCTGCCAGTCGCTGCGACAGTTCAGTTCATGTGTGCAGACCAGTGCTAGCACACGAGTGCACTGTGCGTCGCGCGGAGGCTGGGCTGCCAGTCGCTGCGACAGTTCAGTTCATGTGTGCAGACCAGTGCTAGCACACGAGTGCACTGTGCGTCGCGCGGAGGCTGGGCTGCCAGTCGCTGCGACAGTTCAGTTCATGTGTGCAGACCAGTGCTAGCACACGAGTGCACTGTGCGTCGCGCGGAGGCTGGGCTGCCAGTCGCTGCGACAGTTCAGTTCATGTGTGCAGACCAGTGCTAGCACACGAGTGCACTGTGCGTCGCGCGGAGGCTGGGCTGCCAGTCGCTGCGACAGTTCAGTTCATGTGTGCAGACCAGTGCTAGCACACGAGTGCACTGTGCGTCGCGCGGAGGCTGGGCTGCCAGTCGCTGCGACAGTTCAGTTCATGTGTGCAGACCAGTGCTAGCACACGAGTGCACTGTGCGTCGCGCGGAGGCTGGGCTGCCAGTCGCTGCGACAGTTCAGTTCATGTGTGCAGACCAGTGCTAGCACACGAGTGCACTGTGCGTCGCGCGGAGGCTGGGCTGCCAGTCGCTGCGACAGTTCAGTTCATGTGTGCAGACCAGTGCTAGCACACGAGTGCACTGTGCGTCGCGCGGAGGCTGGGCTGCCAGTCGCTGCGACAGTTCAGTTCATGTGTGCAGACCAGTGCTAGCACACGAGTGCACTGTGCGTCGCGCGGAGGCTGGGCTGCCAGTCGCTGCGACAGTTCAGTTCATGTGTGCAGACCAGTGCTAGCACACGAGTGCACTGTGCGTCGCGCGGAGGCTGGGCTGCCAGTCGCTGCGACAGTTCAGTTCATGTGTGCAGACCAGTGCTAGCACACGAGTGCACTGTGCGTCGCGCGGAGGCTGGGCTGCCAGTCGCTGCGACAGTTCAGTTCATGTGTGCAGACCAGTGCTAGCACACGAGTGCACTGTGCGTCGCGCGGAGGCTGGGCTGCCAGTCGCTGCGACAGTTCAGTTCATGTGTGCAGACCAGTGCTAGCACACGAGTGCACTGTGCGTCGCGCGGAGGCTGGGCTGCCAGTCGCTGCGACAGTTCAGTTCATGTGTGCAGACCAGTGCTAGCACACGAGTGCACTGTGCGTCGCGCGGAGGCTGGGCTGCCAGTCGCTGCGACAGTTCAGTTCATGTGTGCAGACCAGTGCTAGCACACGAGTGCACTGTGCGTCGCGCGGAGGCTGGGCTGCCAGTCGCTGCGACAGTTCAGTTCATGTGTGCAGACCAGTGCTAGCACACGAGTGCACTGTGCGTCGCGCGGAGGCTGGGCTGCCAGTCGCTGCGACAGTTCAGTTCATGTGTGCAGACCAGTGCTAGCACACG
This sequence comes from Maniola hyperantus, assembly GCF_902806685.2. Lineage (NCBI taxonomy): Eukaryota > Metazoa > Arthropoda > Insecta > Lepidoptera > Nymphalidae > Maniola > Maniola hyperantus. The sequence goes on from NC_048546.1 coordinate 15,220,218, forward strand.
AGTGCACTGTGCGTCGCGCGGAGGCTGGGCTGCCAGTCGCTGCGACAGTTCAGTTCATGTGTGCAGACCAGTGCTAGCACACGAGTGCACTGTGCGTCGCGCGGAGGCTGGGCTGCCAGTCGCTGCGACAGTTCAGTTCATGTGTGCAGACCAGTGCTAGCACACGAGTGCACTGTGCGTCGCGCGGAGGCTGGGCTGCCAGTCGCTGCGACAGTTCAGTTCATGTGTGCAGACCAGTGCTAGCACACGAGTGCACTGTGCGTCGCGCGGAGGCTGGGCTGCCAGTCGCTGCGACAGTTCAGTTCATGTGTGCAGACCAGTGCTAGCACACGAGTGCACTGTGCGTCGCGCGGAGGCTGGGCTGCCAGTCGCTGCGACAGTTCAGTTCATGTGTGCAGACCAGTGCTAGCACACGAGTGCACTGTGCGTCGCGCGGAGGCTGGGCTGCCAGTCGCTGCGACAGTTCAGTTCATGTGTGCAGACCAGTGCTAGCACACGAGTGCACTGTGCGTCGCGCGGAGGCTGGGCTGCCAGTCGCTGCGACAGTTCAGTTCATGTGTGCAGACCAGTGCTAGCACACGAGTGCACTGTGCGTCGCGCGGAGGCTGGGCTGCCAGTCGCTGCGACAGTTCAGTTCATGTGTGCAGACCAGTGCTAGCACACGAGTGCACTGTGCGTCGCGCGGAGGCTGGGCTGCCAGTCGCTGCGACAGTTCAGTTCATGTGTGCAGACCAGTGCTAGCACACGAGTGCACTGTGCGTCGCGCGGAGGCTGGGCTGCCAGTCGCTGCGACAGTTCAGTTCATGTGTGCAGACCAGTGCTAGCACACGAGTGCACTGTGCGTCGCGCGGAGGCTGGGCTGCCAGTCGCTGCGACAGTTCAGTTCATGTGTGCAGACCAGTGCTAGCACACGAGTGCACTGTGCGTCCCGCGGAGGCTGGGCTGCCAGTCGCTGCGACCACTGAAGTCGGCCACGAATATCTAGATAGGCACGATTGAAGGAGTTCACTGATGCTGAACTACATAACGTCATAAGTACCTACCTAGCTTCAGAATATTATGAGCTTCTTAACTTTTTTAATACCTTCTCTCATTATTATTGTATCTAAGATTTTGTAAAGTTAACCATAGGTGAGTTGTAATAAAACACATGTTTAAATGAACAATAGTAGTTTATTTTCCCCCATCCCCACACGTAACGATATCTGCCGTCTCCAGTGCCAGGAAGGCAGAGCTCCAGGCGGAGAGCTGGTGCAGTGAGTACTGCACTCCGGAGTGCAGTACTCACTGCACTCCGGAGTCCGGACTGGCGCGCTCCAAGCACCATTCTCTTTGATATTGAGTACCTCTACGTTTCCAATTCAGATTCCTTAGTCCAACTTTATAACTGATGGTGCCTGTTTTATTATATTGATGTAAGTTTACAAAACACCGATTTTTATTGTTTTAAAGAATATTAACCATTAAGTCATAACTAATACCTATCCCCCTTTCCCTCCAACTAAGCGTAATGCTTGTGCTAGGAGTGGGTACGACAATAGTGCAACGGGTGGGATTTGAACCGCCGACCTTTCGGATTTCGTATTGAGGCTCTAAAATGAGACAAAATATTGGATATTGGGCAAATACACAATCTCTAAACTAAACTGACAGATCTAAATCTACTGCTATCCCTGTCATAATGTAGCTAGATCTTTAAAATAGCCTATCTGGAGATAGTAAAACCTAACATGGATATTGATACAATCGATACAAAAATACAAAGCATTTTTATCAAATTAAATCAATATTTATACAAATATAAAATAAAATACTTATGATATAAGGCGAGGTCCAGACAGTCCGTTAATATCGTTTTTAATATTAAGTATTAGTCATAAAATATTGATACCAGAATCATGATATTTACTGAATTTCTGAGTCTTACCTATTATAATAATTATAGTAGTAGTACAGTTAGTTAAGCCTCACCAAGAGAGACTTTACTCGTTAATCTGTTTGTTTTGCTTAACATTGTTTTATTTTGGAATGAACAAGATAAAAAAAATTTACAAAAAAAATAAAAACCGACTTCAATACACAAACACTAAAAATTGAAAAAGAATTTAATTTATTACAGAATATATTATGTATACAAGAGTTGATATAGTTCCATAATAATAGTTTTTGGTGCCGGTGCCAATTAGCTTTAGCTGCGCGAATCGTCTAGACTTCATATTTTTATGAGACTCCACAAATGCACCGACCCTAAATAATATTATTATGGAACTATATCAACTCTTGTATACATAATATATTCGGTAAAAATTAAATTATTTATAAATTTTTAGTGTTTGTGTTATTTGTGTATCGAAGTCGGTTTTTATTTTTTTTGTAAAAATTTTTTATTTCACAATTTTTAGTGGCCCCATGGTATTAAAATATGCTATGACTGGTTAAAAATCTACTGTTTACTAAGCTATTACACTGATCGCGAGCAATTTACTCTTATCCGTTGAAGAGTTCCATTATCTATCTTCGAAGATGTTCATCAGATCTTCACCAAATTTAAATGGGACCAACTTTGAAGTATACCCTTTCAAACAAAAAAAGAATTTTCAAAATCGGTCCAGGCGTCTTCGAGTAATCAGGTAACATACATAAAAAAAAAAGAATCCGACGAATTGAGAACCTCCTCCTTTTTTTGAAGTCGGTTAAAAATGCATAAAATACTTAGTGTGAATCACATCACATGCAATTCATTTATATATACTTAGTATGAACCATATCACATACATACAACCTATTTATATATACTTAGTATGAAGTATGAACACACGCCACGTGGCGTGTCGCGTGCACCTGACACTGTCGGCTGTCCACAGTTGGGAGCTGATCCGTGGACTTGTGACTAGACTCGCACAAAACATTTAGGTAGGTACATTACGATCCCTGAATATCCTTTGTCTTCCATCGTTAACCGACGTGTACTTAGTGTATACAAATATAAAAATACAAACTTTGATAATATTAATGTTATGTACCTATGTTACATTTAATATATTAAGTATGTAAATATAATTCTTAAGATGTGGACATAAGAGTTTAATAATTATAGCACCAGAGCGAAAATTTTATCATTTACCTTGTTTATCAATGCATATCATTTACCTTGTTTATCAATGCATATCATTTACCTTGTTTAAAGTCTAAAATTATTTAGTTAAACGTTCAAAGTACATGATGCTCAAGGCGGAATGTGCAAGGCGTTTCCATTTGGGTTTCCCACGAATCCCCGTCAATGGGGATCATGGGGATAAATTGATACGTCAACCAAAATGTAAATATTTTTAGCTAAACGAATGAAATCAGTCCAAACTATAACAAAAATAATCTTTTAGAGGTCAACTTTAAATTGCTTTTGGAGAAAATGCAGAGAAAATGCATACTTACCCATCTATTTACGTCGTGAAAATAAAATCAATGAGTAAAAAATTTTCAAAAATAAATAAAAACAGACTTCAGTAACCACCAACACAAAAAAGTAAAAAATAATTTTATTTATTACCCAATATATGAGTCCCGTACATCTAGTACATCAGTTCCTCAATTTGTTGCAAATACTATTTCAAAATTTAGTAGTAACTCCCACCGTCTGTTTGAAACTGGCCAAGGTTTGAAATTAATCCACATATTATGGCTCCCACAATATTGCGGTTTTGTTTATTTGTTCCAAAATTTACTTACTATCTAAGATGTTCTCCACTTTGGAATTTTTATTTAATTTATTTTTTATTTAATTTGGAATTAAATTTAAATATTGGACAATTTGGATGCTTTTGTTAAAAATATTCTCACTAGTATTCTAAATTGTCCAATAAGACGTAATCAAGCATGGTCCCAGGCTTCTCTTCCAATCAGGTATGGAGGTCTGGGAATTCGCAAAATTTCTAGTGTTTCGCTGCCAGCATTTCTTTCCTCTGTTTACAGTACACACACTCTCTATGGCAAGATTATATCCAATTCTTTGGGTTCCATAGAGGTGTCTGGCTTAACAGAGGCAAGAAATGAATGGTTCATGCAGAGTCCCAGCCAAGTGCCGGTTTCTCTTTCTTCCCAGTGACAGTGGGACGACATTATGTGCAAAACGACATTTGACACTTTACTAGCAAACGCAATTTTAAAAAAGACCGTGCTCGTCTTCTCGCTGTCTCTGCAAAAGAGTCCGGCTACTGGCTACATGCTCTTCCCTCTGCCAACCTGGGCACTATGTTAGACCATACGACACTTTCTGTTCTCATTGGTCTTAGGCTTGGCGCCACAATAAACCAGCCTCACCGTTGCCACTGCGGTGACTGCGTTGACGCCTTCGGCCACCATGGGCTCTCCTGTTCGAGAAGCGCTGGACGCTTCTCCCGCCATAGTACCCTTAACGACATCATCCAGAGGTCCCTTGCCACCGCCCATGTGCCAGCTGTACTAGAACTTATTGGTTTGGCACGTAGCGATGGCAAGAGACCTGATGGTATGACGCTCGTACCGTGGAAGATGGGCAGGTCGCTTGTTTGGGATGCAACTTGTGTAGACACTTTAGCTGCATCCCACATTCAGGCGACCTCCTCTATGGCGGGTGCAGCGGCCATCAGCGCCGAACAGGCCAAGAGGCGCAAATATGAAAACCTCGATGGGAGCTTCGTATTCGTGCCTTTTGGTGTGGAGACCTTGGGGCCGTGGGGCCTGGGGGCTCGAGCTCTTTTTGAAGAAATTGTGAAAAGAGTTATCGAGTCAACCGGGGACCCGCGAGCTGGCAGCTACCTTGGTCAAAGAATTAGTTTGGCCATCCAAAGGGGTAATGCTGTCAGCATCTTGGGTACAATGCCTCGCTGCGGTGGTCTCGACGAGGTTTTAGATTTAATTTAATTTATTTTAGTTTTAATTTAATGTTGTTTTTTTATAGATTTAAGTTTATTAATAGTTTATATATGTCAATAATAAAAAAACCATATATTATGTATACAAGAGTTATTGTAGTTCTATAGTAATATTTTTTGGAGCCGACTCCAAAAAATATTACTATAGAACTACAATAACTCTTGTATACATAATATTATATTGGGTAATAAATTAAATTATTTTTTACTTTTTAGTGTTGGTGGTTATTGAAGTCGGTTATTATTTTTTTTTAAAATTTTTTATTTCACTATTTTTAGTGGCCCCATCGCACTAAAATATATGCCTGGTTAAAAACCTACTGTTTCAAAAAATCATTATAAATCGGTTCATATTTGGCGAAGAAATCGCATAACGAACAATATACAAAAAGACATATACATTCGAATTGAGAACCTCCTCCTTTTTTTGAAGTCGGTTAAAAATAAAGAAAGCGGCGGGGGAAGGGCGCGCTAGAAGTGCACGACGTCGGTGGGCGCGTACGTCTCGTCGGGCCGGAGCGGCGACGTGTCGTGCGCGCGCACCGCCAGCGGCTCGGCGCGCGGCGGCGGCCAGTCCGATGCGCCGCCCGCCTTGCGCACCACGCGCAGCCCCTCCACCACCATGGCCTTGTCCACCGCCTTGCACATGTCGTACAGCGCCAGCGCCGCCACCGCGCAGCCCGTCAGCGCCTCCATCTCCACGCCGGTGCGCGCGCGCGCCGCGCACTCGCACGCCACGCGCACGCGGCCGCCGCCGTCGCCGCGCGGCAGCTCCAGGCGCACGCGCGCGTGCTCCAGCGGCAGCGGGTGGCACAGCGGCAGCAGGTCGGCCGCGCGCTTGGCGCCCGCCAGCCCCGCCACCTGCGCCACGGTCAGCGCGTCGCCCTTGGGCAGGCGCGCGGCGCGCAGCAGGCGCACGACGCGCGCCGACACGCGCACGAAGCACTCCGCCTCGGCCGAGCGCCGCGTCGCCGGCTTGTCGCCCACGTCCACCATGCGCGCCTGCCCCTCGGCGTCCACGTGCGTGAGCGCGGCGCGCGAGCACAGGCCGCGTGCGAACACGCGCTGCGGCGCCGCTGTGAACGTGCACGGGTATAGCGCCTAGCCGCCGATCAGAATCATCGGCCGGTTCTTGGAGCGGGCGAGATTCTGCATGCCTACAACAGCGCCCACACGATGCGACTTGGGTTGACGAAACACATATCATAAGGAGTGTATAGAGTTCTTTGCGGTTGCGTCGATTCTAATAGGAGTAGCAGTCCGTTCGCGACTACAATAAACCGCGACTTGATTCGTCTTTTGCAAATAGGACACACAATGATGTAATAGTTGACGTAGACTCGACTGAATATCTCGACTATCGACGCACGTGAATGTGTGTCCGTTATCACTGACGAGTCTGCCAGGTGCACCACACCTTACAAGATCCTACATCTGATTGACCGCAAGTAAAGAAACCTTAACAAATAAACAAGAAACGTATTCACAGCGCGGCGTTCGAAGTACTAGATCACGATGTCGTTTACGTGGATTTAGGTTTAAAAATCCCATGGGAACTCTGATTTTCCAGGATAAAGACACATTTCCTTGTTTAGTAGGATTGTCACCTTTAGGACATCTTTCTTATCGAAATGATGGCGAGGTATAAACTTCACAAGTTCAGGAAGACGCAGCGAACTATAAACGACCTGCAAGTGAGGGTGAGATGTACTGTGTACTGACCGGCGTGCTGCTTGTGCTTGCGCCGCAGCGCGCCGCGCACCAGCTCGACGAGCTCGCCCGTGTCCGCGCCGCCGCGCAGCGCGTCGCGCATGTTCGTCTCCGCCGCACCGAACAGGCACACCTAGGACGATTGACAAAACTGCCAAAATTATCCTATATTTTATTTTATTTTATTGGTTTGCCAACAGATAGTACACATAATATTATAAAATAACAATTACAATTCACAGAGAAAATAATATATTCGATCGCATTTTCTTTTAAAATTAAAACGGACATTCTGAATTCGCCTGGATTTTTCCAATCGACTTATAAAATAAAATTAAAAATAATAAATACTTCATTTGTATCGTGTAAAGTGTAAAGCATTGTGTGAGCAGCTTGCCGACGAGCGAACCGTCGCGTTTGTTGACACAAGTGGTGTGTGCGGTGTCGGAGGAGGAGGAGGGGGAGGAGGGAAGCTGACCTTGAGGTTCCCGTCGGCCGTGAGGCGCAGGCGGTTGCACGAGCCGCAGAACGGCACGCTCATGGACGAGATGAAGCCGACGCGCCCGCGGTAGCCCGGCACCTGCCACATCTGCACACCCGACACCCGTCACTTGCACTACTCCGCCAAATACTACCTACTACCTACTACCTATGTTATCGTAACACTTGCAAAATATCGAACTGCAAATTTATTCGAGCCTCCAAATTCCATAATTTTAAAATATTTACTCTCTAAAAGAAAAATACGATGATACATAATATACCAATTATATTTAGATTGGAAGAGCTTCCGTTGCCATCGTAATTGTTGGAAAAGTTTCCGACGATTACGATAACGTGATCGTCGCCCATTCGTCCCGGGGGAGCACAACAATGGAGCTGCGGCTCACCGTGGCGGTCCTGCAGGGCGCCGGCGCGGCCGCGCGCAGCTGCGGGTGGCGGCGCCGCACCGCGTCCAGCGCCGCGCGCTCCGACACCATGCGCGAGTCCCGCCACTCGTTGCCCGCGAACGGCATGAACTCGATGAACCTGCAACACGCGCGCTCTACAACACGGCACCCCGCCTCCCCCCGCCGCCCGTCCGCCGCGGCGGCTACGTACCTCACGTCGACTTCCCGGTCCTTCGTCAGTTCCACGAAGTCGCAGATCTCGTCGTCGTTGAATCCTGCAAAACAGTATGCCTTAGCAGTTAGCCGCTGTGCCACATCGACGTCCGACGAAGCGACGCCCGTTTCCGATTCGCGGTACACGTACCTTTCATGAGGACTGTGTTAATTTTGACGGAAGGCAAGCCGAGCTGCAGCGCGAGGTCCAAGCTCGCCAGCACGTGCGACAGCCCCTGCCGACAAACACGCAGCCGTTACACCCCCGCGCCGTACGCCACAGCCCACATGACCACCCGTGCGATGCTCTCCGACACTCAAGCTTCGAGTGATCGATTACATTTACAACAGACTGTGGCTGTGTCTGTGTGTGACTTTGTACATTTGGAATACTGAATTTCATAAATTGAACATCAGCGACACTAGTGATTGCATTCCATTGTCCGTTAAAACTGATTGAGCAATGCCACACCTAAGAAAAATCCTGGTTATTATCACGAAGTTGTAATACCAGTACAGAAATAATTTAAGTGCCGAAAACGATGTTTAAGATGAATTATTTATATTGGCATCATCATCATCATCATCATTAACAACCGAGTCGTCCACTGCTGGATATAGAGTTGTAGGAACTTCTACACGGCACGGATTTGCGCGGCCTGAATCCAGCGGCTCCCTACGACATGTCCGATGTCATACCCTGTAATGGGGAAGATTTATATTGCGAAATCACCAATTGCAAGCACTTCGCTAGTCATCGAGTGTGTACGTGTGTAGTGTGGGCGCTCACCGGTCGGCGCGCCATGCGCTCGAACCGCTCGGCGCGCAGCGAGTCGAGCGACAGGTTGAGCGCGGAGAGGCCGGCGCGCTGCAGCGCGGGCAGGCGCCGCGTCAGCGCCAGCCCGTTGCTCGTCATCGCCACCGTGTGCACTCCGCGCAGCTCGCTCAGGCCCTCTGTGCGCAGAACGTACACGTCGTGAGTGTGGGGAGAGTGTTACGCACGCACGCATGGTGGGCTCGCCGCCCGTGAGGCGCAGCTTGCGCACGCCGAGCGCGCGCTCAGCCGCTGCCCGGCTGTGACGTGAGTGTGGTGGTGTGGGCCACGTGTGGGGAGAGTGTTACGCACGCACGACGTCGAGCAGGTCGGCGCGCAAGGTGGGCTCGCCGCCCGTGAGGCGCAGCTTGCGCACGCCGAGCGCGGCGAACACGCGCGCCAGCCGCAGCAGCTCGTCGCGCGACAGCAGCGCCGAGCGCGCGCTCAGCGGCACGCCCTCGGCCGGCATGCAGTACTGACCTGCACACGACACCGGTCTCACTCACACACACGTATGGGTGCCGCACCACCTAATTACATGCTTCATTTCTTTTCTCAAATTAACAAAAAACCACACTGAGTCACTCCTGTGATGTCTGTCCTATTTTGAAATTTTTACTATTTGTTGTTATAGCAGCAATAGAAAAACAAATTCTGTGAAAATTTTAACTGTATTGCGGTTCACAAGATACATCCCGCTGACAGACAGATGGATGGACGGACGGACGGACGGACGTACGGACAGAAGGCGGACGCTTAGTAATAGGGTCCAATTGACACCCTTTGAGTACGGAACCCTGAAAATAATGAGAATGGAATTTATAAGCTAAATGAAACATGAAACGGAAATGATTAAACTTCCTCTCAGACTTAGACAGGTTAATTATTGGGTTTCACCATCCTTTGCCTTGCATCATTAACAATAATTGCCACAATTAAATTTTCTCTCAGACTTAGACAGGTTAATTATTGGGTTTCACCATCCTCTGCCTTGTATCATTAACAATAATTGCCACAATTAAACTTCCTCTCAGACATTATTGGGTTTCACCATCCTCTGCCTTGCATCATTAACAATAATTGCCACAATTAAATGGTGTCAGTGATTAGAAGAATAGGTAATAGAAAGTGGCATTTATTTTTAAATGGAAAATAGCAGAAATACAATTGTTAAATACTTAGGGGCAAACAATAGACAATTTAGTGGGCATAAACTTATGAAAATATTGGTACGAGAGTCAGAGATTTCTGGGCGTGCTGACAATTACAAAAACTTAAATTTTTTCTGGAAGCCAATATTTTATGTGATTTTCAAATTAGGAAATGAATGGCATTATTTTAGCTTATTTTATTTCGCAACACCACACTATTGACTAAGCACACGACAGAACGTCACGCCCGGACTATCATGATATCTGAGACTGGCAGAAGCTATTTGCTACTTACATCTTAAATTACATCGCTCAGTAAGAGAAATGCGAAGATAGTCATGTTTGCGACCGTGCAGGTCCACGAGAGGATCCAGGGGGCTCTCCAGCGCAGCGGCCGGCGCCTGCACCTGCGGAGCACCGGCACATGACTCCAGACCGAGGAGCAACGCTCATCATATGTACCCTTATGTAGGTATGTACTTTAACTCTCACCATTATTATACAAGTACCATCATAACTTCATCACGTCTGTGGACATCTGTCGACCTTGAGTCAAATTTAACAAATAAGTCAGTAAAATGATGTTTGATACATGATTATTAACTTATTAAGAACTAGCTGATGCCCGCGACTTCGTCCGCGTGGATTAAGGTTTTTAAAAATCCCGTGGGATCGCTTTGATTTTTCGGGATAAAAAGTAGCCTATGTCCTTCCCCAGGATGCAATCTATCGCTGTACCAAATTTCGCCAAAATTGGTTGAACAGATGGGCCGTGAAAGGCTAGCAGACAGACAGACAGACAGACAGAGACACACTTTCGCATTTATAATATTAGTATGGATTAGAAATGAAAACGATAATTATACTTACATTATTACTGTGTGCCTGGCGCTCCGAGGCCGCCAGTACGCTCCACGCGCCTCCGCTTCGCCGAGACGTCGCTCCGCGTAGCAAGTGGCGCAGACTGCTGCAGCACGACATCCTGTAAGCTCACGCCGCGACTAAATATTGACCCTCTGACAAATAAACCTGGAATAGCGGTGGAATAGTTATACTCTGTTTTGTCTTTCTCTGTCATCAGTAATTTGACATTTGAAGGAAAAAGACAAAACAGAGTATAACTATTCCACCGCTATTCCAGGTTTATTTGTTAGAGGGTGAGAGTTTAGTGTCTCCTAAGATCTACCCAAAGATTACATTTTATTGCTTATTTCACCTTTAAATTTGAACAAATTGATACGTACACAGTACACAGTACACTGAACACGTAGCAACTATAATACCTACTTTACTTTGCAATTATTATTTAACTTGTGTGCACAGTAGGTAGTTTACTTTACGAATGTGTTTCCACTATTAAATAGGTACCTCGTATATTTCCAATTTAGCACAGTAATACGTGGCAATCAGTAATTATTAGTATCACAGTATGCTTAGCTATTAGTAAGGTTCTTGTTAAATAAGTTAATAACTTTTATGTATAAAACAAGCCACATCCAAATAAAATAAGATATAACTTAAAAGATTTATATGTAATGAACTTCTTGTTGACTAGTTGATTGCGATCGTGATATTGTCATTGTAGCTGTCATTCTCGCGCAGATTCACATTTCATACCAACCCTACCCCTACCTACTATAATCAAAAGAATCAAAGAATTTCTAAGTACCTACTTACAGTCATAGTCAACGTCTTGTAAGTTGGTGTCACAGAATCTGCGCGAGAATGACAGCTACAATAGCAAATTCACGATCGCAATCAACTCTGATTGGATAACGCTCGCTCACTATTGGCTACAATGCATTGTTGCAACAAGAATCGCACATATTCAGCCAATCAGAACAATTGAGATTGTAACAATGATTGATGCAGCTTTTAGACAATCGCTGAATCGCCCTATGATCACTAGTCACAACCACAGAGCACTATTACTGTCACAACCATCGACATAGGAGGTAATCGAGGTAAATTGAGGTAATAACATTCTTTGGTCACAAGTCACAACTCACAAGTGCTCACAAGTCACAGAACAATACAGTGCAACCATGTGCAACAAGGCTATCTTGGCGCGTGGCAAAAGTCGAACTAGCGTTGCCGTCCAGGCCGTCGATATGCGTCAGGTTTTTTCATCCGGTCCGGTTCAGGTCATCTGAAGGCACTCGATACACGTCCGATTCTTCCGTCAGGTTTTTAGTCGTTCCCGAGCTATTATTGTCGTGCCGCCTCTTTATTTATGCCTAACTAGCCTCGACTTGCAATGCCTCGGTTATGGGTTGAAATGAGACTTGAGAGACGTCACGAAGTTATTTGTGAATGTTTGATTATGCACGTGCTAGATTAGCCTCAGAAGTATAGAGACAATAGAGTCAGGAATCAACCTACTGAGAGTCTAGACCTTAGTTCGTTATCAATAAGCTAGGGCGTGGTTGTAGGTAGGAGACAAAATAAAAGATTGTATAAGGAAATAAACTGTTTTATTCAGGGAAAAACTCCCTCCAAATCAAAGTTTATCTTTACCATTACTTATTGCTTTATCATTAAATAATTTATTATTTCCTTTAAGAAAAATCTACCGCCAGTTCGTAAAAAGCATATTATCTACCGAGAGAAAGAACTGGCAAGAAAAAACTCGGTGGTGTCTATTTTGAAATACCAATTACACATTTGAACAATACATAAATCAACATACATAGTACAACGAAAGAAATATAAAATCAACAATATTCGTACCTGTAGGTATGTCACAGCTTCTTCTTAAAAATAGGAAAATTAATCATCTCTACCGTCAAAGCAGAGCCATTTATAGGCTGGGATTAACTCCCACCCTCTGTATAAAAATATAGTGATACCATGTAAAGATTAAATTCAATAGAGTCAATAGAGTTTAAACTCTACTAAATTTATATACTTCAATTTCTACATTATACTCTATTTAAATCTACAATTACTTTATTTCTAAAATATAATAAAATCATAATTAAGTTTCATGAGTTTCGCCATGTAAGTACCATAGATTTGCCATTTATAATCTGTTAATTGTTCTGTCACGTCTGTAGTATTTTTTCTATCATTTTGACGTGCCTCTGTTTACAAATAAAATGTCTATGGTTTAGAATTAATTCTTAAGCAAAATCTAAAGAGTTTAGTAGCAATTTCAAGAAATAAATAGCAACTCTAACCATTTATCTTATACACGCACTCACCCGTGCTCGACGCGCAGTCTACTCGTCCGCGTCCGTGTGACACCACAATGATGCTCATTTTCCATGGCACGAAAGCAACCGAAGGAGAAGTTGTCTTCCTCCCCCGTTGCGTCGGATAGAATTCATTGTCTCGCACTTTGTAATACAAATAGAACGGACAGGTCTCGTCCAAACGAACCTGTGCGAACGCCTGTGGCAAGTAAATGCACAGTAAATGTATTCTGTGGCCTGTGGCTGGTCTACGGTCTACCAATGAATGCTCCAAAGTGTTGACAAAGACGCCGAAGAAGTCGTTGTTTTTAACAAAGAATTTGGATGAATTTTATTTCTGGTCGGTGTGTACTACTAAAAGACTACTAAAGTCCATTTGAATGGCGAATGCATTTATTGTAAACAAAACATACCTGACACGACATTTCAGTTTTGCTAACAATATTTCACTGTTTCCCGTCACAAATCACTCACAAACGTCTTATTTCCTGAAGCACAAGTGAATGATAAGAATGAGTTTAGTCGATTGTAAAATCGGAAGTCGTATTTATTAACGGTCGTAGGATCTGTGTATTACGGCAAATGGGAACCAGTTAAACGATGCGTGACTGCGAATGATCTGACTATTCGAATCATTTACAACTACTAATGTACCTATTCGAATCGAATATTACTTTTATACTAATGCTCATAATCGAATGACAACTAACTAATAATGAGTATTTTAATTACTAATCACGTTTCGACTGCATTGTTCGGCACGACCCGGAATCGTAAGAATATATTCATTCAATCGTTCATTCTCAACTTTTGTGCTAATGTTTCCCATCACTATAGGTATAGTGACAAATGTACCTAATCACGTGCTGATGCCATATTTGTTTACCTTAAGTTTCACCGCTATTCAAATGGACTGTACGTAGTTTTAAGCGTCTATCTCTGAGTTTTCCGGTCTCTCATTCTTGATGTTTTAATTTAATGATGATACGGGGCCTCAGAGTATCTTCTATGATGTAAAATCACTTGGTTTGTCAAATTCAGTACCTAATACCTACCTATATATCTCAAATTGTCATTTAAATGTCAATCAATTAGGTACCTATATAAGTGGCAAAGGAAAACAAATAAACAATTATTGAAAACTCAGTGTGAAAACTTTAAAATTATTAGTATCCTATTAATTAGTTAATAAGTGGATAAATTATCTTTGCTAGTAATCTGTGATTAGGAACGAAGTTGTAAAGTTTGGTATAATAACAAAGATTGTAAAGTACCTAACTACCTACGGCTACTATATTTTCGAAAGTTGTAACTAAAAGTACCTAAACTGATAGCGAATGAAGACAAATGGCCCTGTTTCCAGCGTATTCCTCGTCTAGACAAGATATCGAACATGTCGCGGAAGAGTTGTGTAAGTGTGCTTCTATCACGAGTGGCGAGTGGCGAGTGGCGAGTGGCAAGTGGCGAGCCGGGGTGCTCGCAGCCCGTGGCCGCTGACCGGGCGCTGTGTGTTGCAGCGAGCGAGCAGTCGGACGCGTCGCCGGCGCGCGGCGCGGAGGCGCAGCTGCTGGCCAGCGACGACGACGACGCCGAGCCGGCGCGCAAGCTGCGGCGCGCCGCGTCGCCCGCCGACTTCTACCTGGACCGCCGGCTCGACCGCGGCAACCTGCGCGTCTCCACGCTCTACTACCCCGGCCGGCCCGAGTGAGTACCAGTACCGAGGTGAGACAGGCCTGCCGATGTGCTCACAGTTCCCAGTAGATAACAAGAGTGAGACAGGCCTGCCGATGTGCTCACAGTTCCCAGTAGATAACAAGAGTGAGACAGGCCTGCCGATGTGCTCACAGTTCCCAGTAGATAACAAGAGTGAGACAGGCCTGCCGATGTGCTCACAGTTCCCAGTAGATAACAAGAGTGAGACAGGCCTGCCGATGTGCTCACAGTTCCCAGTAGATAACAAGAGTGAGACAGGCCTGCCGATGTGGTCACAGTTCCCAGTAGATAACAAGAGTGAGACAGGCCTGCCGATGTGGTCACAGTTCCCAGTAGATAACAAGAGTGAGACAGGCCTGCCGATGTGCTCACAGTTCCCAGTAGATAACTAGAGTGAGACAGGCCTGCCGATGTGGTCACAGTTCCCAGTAGATAACAAGAGTGAGACAGGCCTGCCGATGTGGTCACAGTTCCCAGTAGATAACAAGAGTGAGACAGGCCTGCCGATGTGGTCACAGTTCCCAGTAGATAACAAGAGTGAGACAGGCCTGCCGATGTGGTCACAGTTCCCAGTAGATAACAAGAGTGAGACAGGCCTGCCGATGTGGTCACAGTTCCCAGTAGATAACAAGAGTGAGACAGGCCTGCCGATGTGGTCACAGTTCCCAGTAGATAACAAGAGTGAGACAGGCCTGCCGATGTGGTCACAGTTCCCAGTAGATAACAAGAGTGAGACAGGCCTGCCGATGTGGTCACAGTTCCCAGTAGATAACAAGAGTGAGACAGGCCTGCCGATGTGGTCACAGTTCCCAGTAGATAACAAGAGTGAGACAGGCCTGCCGATGTGGTCACAGTTCCCAGTAGATAACAAGAGTGAGACAGGCCTGCCGATGTGGTCACAGTTCCCAGTAGATAACAAGAGTGAGACAGGCCTGCCGATGTGCTCACAGTTCCCAGTAGATAACAAGAGTGAGACAGGCCTGCCGATGTGCTCACAGTTCCCAGTAGATAACAAGAGTGAGACAGGCCTGCCGATGTGCTCACAGTTCCCAGTAGATAACAAGAGTGAGACAGGCCTGCCGATGTGGTCACAGTTCCCAGTAGATAACAAGAGTGAGACAGGCCTGCCGATGTGGTCACAGTTCCCAGTAGATAACAAGAGTGAGACAGGCCTGCCGATGTGCTCACAGTTCCCAGTAGATAACTAGAGTGAGACAGGCCTGCCGATGTGGTCACAGTTCCCAGTAGATAACAAGAGTGAGACAGGCCTGCCGATGTGGTCACAGTTCCCAGTAGATAACAAGAGTGAGACAGGCCTGCCGATGTGGTCACAGTTCCCAGTAGATAACAAGAGTGAGACAGGCCTGCCGATGTGGTCACAGTTCCCAGTAGATAACAAGAGTGAGACAGGCCTGCCGATGTGGTCACAGTTCCCAGTAGATAACAAGGGTGAGACAGGCCTGCCGATGTGGTCACAGTTCCCAGTAGATAACAAGAGTGAGACAGGCCTGCCGATGTGGTCACAGTTCCCAGTAGATAACAAGAGTGAGACAGGCCTGCCGATGTGGTCACAGTTCCCAGTAGATAACAAGAGTGAGACAGGCCTGCCGATGTGGTCACAGTTCCCAGTAGATAACAAGAGTGAGACAGGCCTGCCGATGTGGTCACAGTTCCCAGTAGATAACAAGAGTGAGACAGGCCTGCCGATGTGGTCACAGTTCCCAGTAGATAACAAGAGTGAGACAGGCCTGCCGATGTGGTCACAGTTCCCAGTAGATAACAAGAGTGAGACAGGCCTGCCGATGTGGTCACAGTTCCCAGTAGATAACAAGAGTGAGACAGGCCTGCCGATGTGGTCACAGTTGCTACACTTGAACCACACATTGATCAATTGGTAAATTGGAAATACAGTGAATTTTTTTGAAGCAGTTTAGTATCTTAAGTCAACGGAACGAACCGCGCACACTTGCTAGAGACTGGGCTGACGCGGCGCCGTGTGCATTGTGCAGGTACTGCTGCGCCGCGGCGCCGCGTGCCGCGCGGCCGGCTCGCGCGCGCTACTACAGCCGCCGCGCGCCCGACGCGCCCGCCGCGCCCGCGCTGCACGAGCGCGTCGTCGCCTTCCGCCGCCTGCTCGCCGCCGCGCCCGACGACGTCGCGCTCTGGGAGAGCTTCATAGACTTCCAGGTGCGTCCCGACGTCACCATGCACCCGCACTACAGCCGCCGCGCCCGACGACGTCGCGCTCTGGGAGAGCTTCATAGACTTCCAGGTGCGTCCCGACGTCACCATGCACCCGCACTACAGCCGCCGCGCCCGACGACGTCGCGCTCTGGGAGAGCTTCATAGACTTCCAGGTGCGTCCCGACGTCACGCCCGCCGCGAGCCCTCGGCGTGTGTAACTCGCGATCGTGTGCAGGACGCGTGCGGCGGCGCGGACGGCGCGCTGGCGGCGGCCGAGGAGGGCGCGGCGCGGCTGCCGCGCGCCCACCGCCTGCGTGCGCGCCTGCTGGCCGCGCTGCGCCGCGCGCTGCCGCCGCACGCCGCGCTCGAGCGTCTGCGCGACATGCTGGCCGCGGAGCGCGCGGCGCCGGCGCGCGTGGAGCTGTGGGAGGCGCTGCTGCGCGCGCTGGCGGCGGCGCCGGGCGGCGACGCGGCGCAGCTGGACGCGGCCGCGGCCGCCGCGCTGGCCGACACGCGCGCGCTGCCCGCCGCCTATCCGCGCCTGCTGCTGGCGCGCGGCGAGCTGCTGCGCGCCGCCGGGCTCGCCGAGCGCCTGGCTCTGCTCGTCGAGCTCGTCGTGGCCATGAACTTCGCGCCGGACGCCGCCGCGCCCTTCCCGCCGCCCGCGCTGCGCGCCGAGCTCGAGCGCGCCGAGCGCCGCGTGCGCGAGCCGGAGGACGCGGCGCTGCGCAGCGGGCTGCCGCTGGGCGCCGTGTGGGTGCGCGTGGAGCGTCTGCGCGGCGCCGCGCACTGGCGCGCACCGCCCGCCGCCGCCGCCGAGGCGGACCCGCAGCGCGCGCCGCTGCCGCACGACGTGGCCGACCTGCTGCTGCCGGCGAGCGCGCCCGCGGAGCTGCTGCGGCTGGCGGCGACGCTGCTGCTGCTGGCGGGCGTGCCGGCGCTGCCGGGCGCGGGCTGGATGGCGCGCTGGGCGGGCGGCGCGGCGCACGGCGCGGAGGCGCTGCTGCCGCTGCTGGGCGAGGCGGGCGCGCTGCCGGCGGCGCACCGCGCGCACGTGGCGCCGGCGGACGCGCGCCGCGTGCTGCTGCTGCTGCAGGACCCGCCGCACTACTTCACCGACGACGCAGGTGAGTGTGCTGTCGTTACAGCGTCTCAGGTTGTAGAGCCATTCCTTGCTCTATATGGCATACAACTACTCGTAAAGCTTTCATTTCCGTCGAGAACTCAGAAAGAGACTCAAGAAATTAGTGACGTCACTCTAAATCCAATATGGCGGACATCTAAAAATGGCAAAATTCTGAAGAGCTGAAATTTTGTATACACGTTTAGTTCGGATGCCGACGCATGGTTAGCTGTGTGACGTCATTTTGTATACACGTTTAGTTCGGATGCCGACGCATGGTTAGCTGTGTGACGTCATTTTGTATACACGTTTAGTTCGGATGCCGACGCATGGTTAGCTGTGTGACGTCATTTTGTATACACGTTTAGTTCGGATGCCGACGCATGGTTAGCTGTGTGACGTCATTTTGTATACACGTTTAGTTCGGATGCCGACGCATGGTTAGCTGTGTGACGTCATTTTGTATACACGTTTAGTTCGGATGCCGACGCATGGTTAGCTGTGTGACGTCATTTTGTATACACGTTTAGTTCGGATGCCGACGTATGGTTAGCCGTGTGACGTCATTTTGTATACACGTTTAGTTCGGATGCCGACGCATGGTTAGCTGTGTGACGTCATTTTGTATACACGTTTAGTTCGGATGCCGACGCATGGTTAGCTGTGTGACGTCATTTTGTATACACGTTTAGTTCGGATGCCGACGCATGGTTAGCTGTGTGACGTCATTTTCAAGGTTATCGGGGTGGCTGAGAAGGAATATGATTTTAATTTTATTTTATTGGTTTGCCAACAGATAGTACACATATTATAAAATAACAATTACAGAGAAAAAATTTAGAGTGTACACCCAATTACTGTCAAACCGGCATGCATTTTAAAAGTTTGCAAGTGCGGGATTACCAGTTAACTTAAAGCTAAAAATACAAATATGAAAAAATAAAAAATAAAAACACTGCAATTTACAATAGTACTAAATATTAAATACTAAATATTACATAAAACAAGAAAAATAAGAAAAATTACGAAGAAGCATACGAGTTTATAATGCTGCATCAATATACTGATGCAGCATTTTTTTGTACTGCTGCAAGGAGAGTGAATGAGGATCTATTATCATATTTTTCGCAGTTTTAAAAAGATTATTATGTTCGCGTCATATTCTAATCAAGACATTGTCTTCTCCTAAGTTTGTTCTGCATCCTCTCTGATATTACTAGGTTATGGTAAAAACATAAATAATAAAAAAAAAGTGACTGTCATAATGTAAATATTATCTCATTCTATATCTATACTCTATACTATTATATAAAGAGGTAATGTCGTTAAGTTTGTTTGTAGGGGGTAATGTCAGGAACTACTGAACCGATTTAAAAAATTCTTTCACTAGTAGAAAGCTACATTATACCTGAGTGACATAGGCTGTACGGGATCTTTAAAAACCTAAATCTACGCGGGCGAAGCCGCGGGGATCAGCTAGTAATATATAAAAATGAATCGCTGAATGTGTTGGTGATGGCAAATCTCGAGAACAGCTGAACCGATTTCGCTAATTCTTTTTTAATGATGTTCCTTGCAGTACGAGGATGGTTCTTACGGAGAGAAAAATTAAAAGGAATCCGACATCGCCGGACAGCTAGTTAGTTAGTTAGTTTCCCGCCTCTGGGCTCAGTAAAGCTAGCAATTCATTTGCTCGTGATTCCATACGATTGTATAACAAGCTTCGAGAAGACATATTGGACATCCAGAGTCATTCCCATCCAAATCCGTTCAGCCGTTTTTGTGTGATTGAGTAACAAACACAACATCCACACCTTCACCGCGTCGCGTGTGTCGCGCAGGCTACCTGCGCTGGGTGGAGGCGCTGTGGGACGCGCTGTGCGCGCGTCTGCGCGGCGACGCGCTGCTGGCGCTCGCGTGCTGGCGCCTGCGCTGGCTGGCCGCGCTGCTGCCGCTGGCCGCGCCCGCTGAGGCGGCGCGCTTGCGGGGCCGCGCGCGCGCGCTGCTGCGCTCCCTCGACCACCCGCTGCCCTTCGCCGAGTTCGCGCGCCTCGAGCGCGGCGCCGCGGGCCCGGCGCGCGCCGCCGCCGCCGCCGCCGCCGCGCTGCGCGCCGCGCTCCCGCGCGCCGACGTGCCGCACCACCACTGCCTGTACATCGCCCGGCTGCTGGCCGAGCTGAGCGCGGACGGCGCGCGGCCCGGCGCGGCGGGCGCCTGCGCGCTGGTGAGCGCCGCGCTGCGCCGCGCGCCGCCCGCCGGCCTGCCCGCGCCCGCGCCCGCGGACCTGGCCGCCGCGCTGCACGAGGTGAGTCCGGCGCCGGCTGCGCGGCGTCTCGCGGCGTCTCGCGGCGTCTCACGGCGTCTCACGGCGAGTGTTCCCGCAGTGCGAGCGGCGCTGCGCGGCGCTGGAGGCGGCGGCGGACGAGGAGGAGGACGTGGCGGGCGCGCTGCTGCCGGGCGCG
Organism: Maniola hyperantus; assembly: GCF_902806685.2. Taxonomy (NCBI): domain Eukaryota; kingdom Metazoa; phylum Arthropoda; class Insecta; order Lepidoptera; family Nymphalidae; genus Maniola; species Maniola hyperantus. Next base: position 15,240,582 of record NC_048546.1, read on the forward strand.
GGCGAGTGGGCGCGCGCGCGCGCGCTGCTGGCCGGGCCGCGGCGCCGCGAGCAGCTGTTGCGGCGGCTGGCGGCGGCGGCGCGCGCGGGCGGCGCGGCGCGCTACTGGGAGGAGAGCGGCGCGGCGCTGGCGGGTGCGGCGGCGCGCGAGGGCCGCGCGGGTGCGGCGGCGCGCGAGCTGCTGCCGCTGTTCCCGCACAACGTCTACCTGGCGCTCGGTGAGTCCCGCATGCCACAACACGAGTGTCGCCTGCTGCTGTAGGACGAGTCCGACCGACGACTCGCGCCACCGACACGGACGAGTCCGAGTTTCTCCGATTAAATGACACTATTGAAAAATAAATAATCATAATGTCACGGTAATGTGATAATGTGCCTTCATTTGTGTTTTGCTTTGTTTCTGTTTTCCTCTACACACTCTACACACTGTGTGTGTCACACGTCATCGCGCGCAGAGAGTGCGGGCGCGCCGCTGTGGGCGTGGAGCGGCGCGCAGGGCGCGGCCGAGCGCCTGCGCGCGCTGGCGCCGCGCGGCGACGTGGCGGCGCTGGCGGCGCTGCTGCCGCTGCTGGCGCGCGCGCTGCACGCGGACTGCGCGCCGCCCGACGCGGAGCGGCTGGTGCGAGCGGCGCGGCGCGCGGTCACGGGCGGCAGCGGCGCGCTGCTGTGGGCGCTGCGCCTGGAGGCGGAGGCGCGCGCGCCGCGCCCGCGCCTGCAGCACGCGCTGTACGCGGCGCTCGACGCGGCGCCGTACG